>NW_028185051.1:102968-122059 GCF_003343005.1 Rhea americana | reverse complement strand
ATGCAAAGATCAGAGTTAAATCCTGACTTCCCTATTACTCAGTGTTTGGTCCCGCAGTTCCGTTCTGGACTCCTTTCTCTGTCATTCTTCAAGTGCCATGCTAATGATTTGCAATGGCACTGCTATTTGACTACGTGATCCATTTATCATCTCCACACTTCAGCATACTATTTTTTCTTATTTTAACCAGTGAATGAAGTAGTCCTAGATCACAAATGGGAATGAGGGAAAGTACTTAGTGCTAGATCTTAGAAAAATTCTGACTGGACTCCTTCTTGGGGGGTAAAAAATATAAAACTATTTAAACAGTCTCAGATTTATCACATACTCTCTCAGACTGACAAAACCTCCTTTACTCAGTTTACAGTTTTCATGTCATGCAACAAATTTTGCTCTGACTCATCTGTACAAATCAGTCATTTTTGGATCAAGGTCTGATTTTTGAAGATTAAGTTGCAGTGAAGAAGCACCAGAGTGCTGCAAATAGTCATCACAGACTTTTTCTAGTCAATTAGTCCAGGCAAAATGTCAGCTAAAGTTGATACACATTCACCATATTCACGCTGTCTAGTGTTAGGCTTTTGAGGTGCCATGGTGAAGCAGCCAGTCTCCACGGGCTTTCCTGGTGGTCAATGAGCAGTAATGGGCGGAGATGGGCTCCCTCGGACAAGCGTTCAGGGCCAGAGTGGCCTCAGCAGCTACTGCACAGGGGACTTCCTGAGCCACAGGAGCTATGTCCGTGCTTAGTAGTGGTTTTGAGGAGGGGAGGGGGGAGTAGGATTGCTCACAGCATTGAAGAAAAAGATGCACTATGTGTTTTATACTGGGTGATAGTGATGGAGGTTTTGTTTTATTTTTCCTTCTCCCAGACACWGAGCTGATATTTCCGTAGTGTTATCACTCCAGGACTCCTTTTCTGGGTGGTCACTGGTGACTCAGAGCCTAGCACTGCATATTTAAAGTTAGAATATTTTTTCTCTCTGTGTACATTCACATTCACTGATGTTGAAAGTCGTCTGCCATTTTTATCTCCCACTTAATTTCCTTCTGAAAAGTATGAGTGAGTTCCTGTATTTGTAGGATAGGAAGAGAAGGAAAACAGTTTAACAGAATATTCACCATCACAAAGCTCATAAATGTCTTTAGAAATGAACTGGTAGTAATGCATTTGTTATATTCTAATTAGTCCCTTATATTGTCTAAAATCAAATGCAGAGAAGTGTGAATTAAGAAAAAAAACACACACACAAAACTCATCAACGACTATTTGAGATCTAGTGAAGAGAAACAAATAATTAAAAGCAATAAACGCCATCCTAGCTATTTGTTTTGAAGCAATGCAAATTATCTATAGTACACCATTTTGTTCTGCTTGGAAAGATGTGTGCACAAGGAAAAAAAATCACCATAGAATTCTCAGGATCACTAGATCATTTTGAAAAGAGCATAATTATGTTAATATTTTTGAAATATGTTTCTGTTTTATATGAATTTTTGAAATTTTTGTTTTAAAACTCAACATATTTGATATTTGGAAAACKTTTTGCTATTTCTGTAGCGGGGGGCACTTGTACATTGCAAGTGTCAATCTTTTCCTCAATATTATTCCTCAAAATCAAATTGCTTGTGGTTACACTGAAAGTACACATACAAAAATACTCTACCTGCTTAAAAGAGACATCACAGAGTGAAGATTTAAAAGAAATGAAGACAATTTATGATGCTCATGAGCAAAAGTTGGCCAAAGTCATCAGTCGTAAGGTGTGTGCCTGGTAATGGAATACTGATCAAGACCAGGGTGTTTCAAAGCAGAATGTCAGAGATTCCTCAGCAGAAGAGCAAGGTTCGACATGTGAGGGAATCAGAGCTCCCTTTTGTGAGGAAAATGGAGAAGATGCATTACAACAATCAAATGCAAAAATATTTCATTTTCTATCATTGACTTTGGAGATTAATGTGAGATATTCTCTTTTTCTCTCAAAGATATTTCCAAGTCCTAACATGCTTGCAGGTATTGCTGATGAGGAAATAGGTGTTTTTTTAAAATTTGCTTCTTGAGGAGAAAACTAGTGACCGAATCATCCTTCTAAAGGAAGAGAAGGGAATATGCCACTGCTATTCTTCTTTTCAACAGCCAGCTGTGACATTTGAGATAGGATCTAGTGGTGAGACTCTGCTTAGGAGGAGTCAAAGAACAGAGACCTTAATGTGACTGGGAACCTGGTTCCAGTGTTATTAGTTACAATCAAAGGGAAGATAAATAACAACGTTTAACAGAGATAATCATGGCCCTTATGAATCAAGAATTCTAAGACTAGCATGTGTATTTTCTTTTAAAAATAAGAAAATTGAAATAGAAATTTTCAATTCAAATCAACCATGTCAACACATTTTTGAAATACTACCTTATTGGGTTCAGCTCTGGCTCTAAAGCATAATTAGCTGAAAGATGAATCACAGCAGGCACACAGGGCTCAGATTTTGTCCAGAAAGTCTCACTGTTCTGTTACACTAGTTGAGGTGTTCCTGGGGCAAAACATTTCTCAAATAATACATTCCCTCTCTAGCTGACAGTTGGAGTATGATCAGAAAAAATATGCCCACTGATACGTCGCCTCTCCTTGATATATCAGTCACCCAAAGGACTGCACATCTCTATCTGCTTTGAAAACATTGCACAAACACAGCTGGCAAGACAGATGGCAATCATTCGTGCTTGTATTGAGCTGAACATAGCTAATAGGAAGACACAGGAAAATACGGGCCCTGTCTCTTAAAAGGCACCGTGAGCTGGATTCAGTTCCCACCCACAAGCCCGAACAGCTAACTGGTGGCAGYACAGTTGCTGGCAAGGTTTCCAGGGCACATCACGGCTGGGGTGGAAGGCAGGTAAGTGGCTGGTGACAKGAAGGTGTCTGGAAAAGAAACAGGAGCCAAAACTGTTAATGCAAACCAGCGTTTGGAGCAGCAAGTGACCTGSGGGGAAACCCAGAGGCCCTGTGGACGTGGCACGAGAAATGAGCCATGCTTGCAGAGCCAAGCGGCAAGAGAGGTGCTCGCCTGTGGGAAATCCTGGTGTGATAAGGGAGGAACATCAAAGAAACCTCAGCGTACAACTSCGATTAGTCAGACAGGGGGGCGGGGGGAGACTGGAGGCTAGACCGTTAGTCTTGGGCGTGTGGACCTCCAGAAGGGTCAGAGGTATGTGCTTACAAACCTTGTTGCCTGGATCTGCTTATCAACGCATATTTATTAACACTTGAGCAGCGTGTCTGACCAAAGATACCACGTTTGCCCCTCTTCCCTCTTCTCCAAATTCAATCTTCTTAGAGAGGGTTTTGCTGACTGTTTTAATCCCCCCCCTTTTTTCTGATTGAATCGCTGAAGCTGCAAGGGATGTTAATTTAAAGACACTGCATAAAATTTTGAAGGGAGAACAAAAACATCCCAGTTTTCCCCAGGGCAGATGGAGAATGTCCAGAGCAGTCTCCCTGGTCGTGAGGGGGTAGAGAAAGCCAGTCGATGGGCTGTGGGCAACCGCAGGAGAATGGGAGCAGCGGTTTGAGAAAGCAAATAATGACATGAGCAGCAATGATGAAACGTGGCTGAAACAAATATTTAAGGCCAGATTCTTGCTTTTCTTTACTAAAGTCAGCAAAGTCTAGTTGGCTTTCCAGCAAAGCCAAGCTTTTGAATATGGCTTGGGGATCAGGCACTGAGAAGTCAAGYTCAGCATCATCCAGCTTTAACCACCCCGAGTGCCTGTAATGCGTACACAAAGTTAAACAAAATTTACTGTAACTCAGATTTTAAGTGTCTCTGAACTTGGCCGCCCACACAGGAAACAGCTCGGAGCAGGTGGTCAGTGAAGCCGGCTGATCGTGTCTGGCTCCACTCACGATACTTGTGGGTTACTGACTCACCGCCTAATTATGAGGCCAAACAAAAGGCTTTAAGATAAACTCTAAGTCAAGAAATTGAAGAAGACAAGGTGAAGGAAATGATGATCCCAGYCCGTGTCCTAAATGCTGGTGAAGAGCTGTTAAAAAGCACAACAAAACAAGGGCCCGTTGTGCTGGGCTTTGCTCCTCCTACTTCCCCGAGCACCTGAAGGAAAAATCGTGGGAGTGTGACAAGAAATGGCAGGTGAGGATAAAGCTGTTCTCTGTGTGTCGTGCTTCTTCTAGCCTGCTAATAATAATWAAAAAAGTCTTTATTTTAGAGGATATCCTGAGCATCTCACAGGGCAGAAAATGTTTGTTCTAACATATTAAAAATTTTGAGGTACTTATGGAATAATTGCTCTTAGATKGAAGCCTGAAAAATTCTGATAAAAATTATTTGTAATGATGATTTTATACTCTGTTACTTTTTACGCTAGAGAACTCATGGTTGTGGGAGAAAACCCTACGAACTGGAAATGTCTAGCTGCTTGTTCRTCTGACATGTAATATGCTGAAGTTTTATGTGAATATTACTTTCAAGGCACTCGATATTATTAAAATATTTCCTTTTGTTTCAAATACCATTAAAATTATAGACAGGAGGGTAAAGGAAAATAAACCATTTTTAGATGAGAATATTTATTTAATCCACCACTCTGTACTGGTTTTGCTGACAATTCCATACAATGACTGATTCTGTGAAGTTTCCTGTAGAGCCACAAGGATGATTTTGCATAGCGACTTCTAGCCCAGAACTTATTTTGCTCCCTTCCGAATCTGTAAAATGTACTGYATGATCACAGAATTGGTGGCTTACATGTCATACCCTCCCATATGTCCTGTTAGGGACACGTGATCCCACCTGGAAGAGAGAAACAGGAAACAAAAGTCTGGGGACAAACAGAGCAGGAGGTGAACACAACAATATGATGCATTTATTTAATTCGCTATGTCTCCCATCCAGGGATGCCTGTGTGGTGCTGGTGGTTGTTTCTGTGGGGCAGCCGCATTTTCTTAGCAGAGCATATTGTCTGCAGTCACCCACAAAGTCTCCTGGCACAGCAGAACTGAAGGGGCCAAAGGAGGACCATCAGCCCCGGCCTCTGACTGACAGCAACATTAATTTAATTTCTGATTGCTCCACTGGCAAGTCTCCTTCCTCTCACCACGTCTTCTGCCACTTTCTCATTTTATTGCCTCTCATTTTTTTGGCATGTAAACCACTGTACCAATGGCATAGTTAATGTCTGTTGAAAAAGAGGAAAAAACAATCATATTTCCTAAAAGAGGAGTTTTCATTCAGAGAGCACAGAATGCATCATGAATTTGCATGCTGCAAACTGGCTCTGTCGAGATGAATCACAGAGGTTGCCAGCAGACATACCTGTGCAAACACACACTCTGAAGTATTATAAATTAGTCTGGTTGTCTAATGCACTTACTGAGTGCCCAATATTGCCGCTGAAATATGCGTTGGCTTTGCTAGCATGGAAGGATGTTATAAGGTCTGATCTGAAGCCAGTTTAACTCAGTAGGCTTAGATCTGACTTTACCTAGCAGAGAAATCCTCCAAAGTAACTCTCATTTAGCAGAGCATAACAAGCAATGGGACAGCTCTGCTCATGCTTCAAATGASATGTATATATCCTGCAACATCAGGGTCTGTATGGATAGCTAACGATGCTAAGACCAAGCACCTCCTTCCTAAATTCCCTGATTTTGTATTATAACCTTGGGCCAGGGCATACACTCTGTTTGCCGGTACAGCAACACAGTTTAGAGATCCTTGCAGACATTTCTATACGAGGATGCTGTGTTAGTTGAACTGTACAACAAAAATTATTTCCTCTATAGTAGGAGCTTTACTGCTATTAAAATATTATGAAGAATTACTCCCCTTTGCTGTAAAGTTTCTTTGACACATCAGGACCACAAGGTCATATATTAAAATTTAAAATGCAGGAAGCATTGTGCTGATCTGTTCTGGGGAACCCTTTTAACCTTAAAGCCTTATATTATGTGGGTGAAAAAAAGTAAAGAATCTTCCCTTTGGGAAAGCGTTACATTTCCAGATACTCATATTCTGTGGTTCAGCTTCCTTCAACAGTGCAACGTATTTTAAGGCACAAAGATATAATAATGCAGCTCTGCAGAAATAAATCTCTGATGCATTTGTGAATGCTATGGTAAGGCCACAACTGGAAATTTTCAAATGCTGTTTCCAAACTCGCTGATCACAAACTGTGTCAGAGCCTGTAAAATAGCAATTCATGTGATGCATTCCAAGAACATTTCATGTGATACATTTTCAGGAAAAAGACTATTACTTGATAGCCTGCACACAGCAGGAATTCAGCGGTCTTTTGCATCTTACTGGGAATTAATTTGTTTGGCTTTTCTCTTCTCTAACTGAAAAACACGACCACCTCTGTGGGTGTATTCTTTGCTGTGAGTAGCTGGCAAAGCTGGGAAAGTGGGAACTGAAAGATTTCAGGAATACAGTTTTCCAGCCCAGTGTTATGTCATGTTTTGCAGCATCCATTTGATTCTGGTTACCTGGCCACGTTCCTTCAAATCAGTGGAAATTATTATAGCTCTGTGTGAAGCGGGCTTGGCTACGGTTGCACTTCAGTCCCAAGCAGTCACAGAGCAGTGAACAGAGATCTGAATTAGCTTTAAAGCAGTGCGCTCATGCAGTGGAGCAATTTTGCCACAACAGCACGAGGCTMGAAAATGAGCTACTGGACATGTCTTGGGGGAATTTTGGAGCCCCAGTGAGTTGGGTGTTGCCTGATAGCGCTAGCCCGGTGCTGGCACCCGGCTAAATGCTTCAGCTCTTCCACCCCTGCAGCAGCTGTGCGAAGTTCCCTCTCGCCTAACGCAGCCCCTGGTTATCCCTCCAGCTCTGGCAGCTCTTCTGCAGCCTCCTTCCAGAGGTGCGAACGTACTTCCCACCTTTTCCTGTTGAGGCAGTCCAGGTAATCRGCCTGGACTAGTGGCTTGGCTTTCCGTGGCTGACTTTGTGAAACCCACCCTTCCCTTCACAAATGCTGTGACTGCAGCAGTTCCAGAATTGGGACCTTTCAATTTGTGCTGTAGCTTTAGTTTGCCACTATATTCAAACTGAAAACACGTTGCAGGGGTCATTCGGGGCGTATGCTAGCATCAGATCCGTTCTGTGAGTTTCTGAATTTTGGTATTCCCATGTTTGTAAGACAAGACGGAAGTTTCTGCGTTAATTTTGGGCTTTGATAGTTTGATGCTGACTCTGAAGCAGATGGGTATTCAGTTCCATATGTCATCCAGAGCGTTGTTTTGAAAATACCAGGAAAAGAAAAAGAAAAAGAAAAAGAAAAAGAAAAAGAAAAAGAAAAAGAAAAAGAAAAAGAAAAAGAAAAAGAAAAAGAAAAAGAAAAAGAAAAANAAGAAAAAGAAAAAGAAAAAGAAAAAGAAAAAGAAAAAGAAAAAGAAAAAGAAAAAGAAAAAGAAAAAGAAAAAGAAAAAGAAAAAGAAAAAGAAGAAAAAAAAGAATCAACTTTAGCCAGATTCTGCCCTGGACCACTATTAAAAAGTGGAGAGACATTTAGTAATTTTCTGGGTGAGTCTGAATACAGACACAATGGCAATGTAGTTTCCAGCTACATCTGAAGCATGAATGAGGGGGAAAAAAACCTAGAATTTTTATTGAGAAAATAGCATTTTACAATACTAAAATCTTCTAGGGAATTTGAGTCAGTTTTGTCATATCAAAGAGGTATTTGAAGCTGCCTTACTTTGAAGTAGTTTATTTGAGATGACTTCATTACAACTTCCTTCCATTTTAATTTTAAAATACAAAAATAAGTTCAGAAGAAGTGCTTGAACTTCAAAAGAACTTTCTGTTTCTGTGTTGGCTGAAAGAAATCATTTTTTTTCCTAAAATATGCAGTGTTAATTGTTCACCCCAAAATCCCCCCAACAAGTTTTGTTGATGTAAAATTGAGCGTCTCCTCATTTGCTCTTTTTTTGGAATTGCCACAGAAAGGAGAAATCGGTTGTTCCTTCTTTGGCTGAAAAGATATCTGTGGAATCATATGTTCTGACTTTCGGTCCCCACAGCTTCTTCCTTCTTTTTTGGGTAACCTCTTCTTCCCAGTGCACTGCTGCTCCCTCCACGCAGCTGTACATCCTGCCTCCGCTGCAGGGACAGCTGAGCTTGAGCTCCTGGTGAATCAGCAGCAGAAGCGCCACGGTTTACAGCAAGACGGATTAAGAGGATTCCTCACTGATTTGCCTTTGTTCAGATAACTGGAGCTGATTCATGAGCCCTGCAGCCCTGCACCAGGGCAAGACCAACAGCTGAGGGTGGCAACCTCACCAGACCTCTCAGGCGAAGCCAGCCCTGCTCCGCACTCAGTTGTTAGGGTCGGTTAATAGGGAGGTAATTGTCTCTCGTTATAGGTTTTCACAAAGCCCAGCAACAAAGCTTTAACCAGAGCCAACAGACTGTGTTTGTAAAGCAGCTGGGCATTAGCGGGAGGTAGGCAAATTCAGCACCTTGCTATATAACCACCCTTCTGAGTTAAGATCGTGACAGGGAAGAGCTAGAGACCTTTGAAAGTTAACTTTTAATGAAACACCGAAAAAAATACGTATGTGTCTATTATAAACCAATACTTTTGGTAAGAACAATGGGAAMTGAAGGGGATTTTTCACTGCTTTTTATTTTTTAAAGAATAGTTAAGGATCTTRTACACACAAATAGACATGCACATGCGCACRCAAACACACACATTTGTTTTAATCATTAATCCAGACAAACTAAAGATTATGCTGTCGCATTAAAGGCTAATGTGATGAAAAGATCAAGGCATTTAATGAAGTGCAAAATTCATCCTACTTACGAAAAGAAATGTTCCTCTCTCCAGGGAAAACCCTGTACAGAAAATGTGGCTTTTTAATGAAAGTTATTTGTGTCTGTTTAATATTCTGGACCATGAGAAAAGATTTTTTGTTGTTGTTGTTTTGGCACGTTAATAGCGTGCAGTGCAGTCAGTACCACTTCATTTTTTCTAACAACTTGCACTCCTTGGCAGACAGCCCCATACTAGAGTGGATTACCTCTTTAGTTTAATGGGACAGTTCATTAGAAGATTCAGTCATGTAATTGGGGAGGATAGTAGAAAAATTTTAAGAACTCCTTAGCTGYGCTAAGTTAGGTTCACCTCCTATCAAGTTCTGGGAACCAGGACCCACCACAGCCTCTGAGACACTTAGTTAATTACTCTCTGTCTCCGAGCAATTATTTTTGCCCCAGCTTCCTCCTCTCTGATGTTAAAGAACTTTCTAATGAATGTGAAGGGAGAATTAAAGAATCAAAACCCTGAATGTGCAAAGATCAACTATGTGAGACTTTTCAAGCTGCATAATGAAGACTGAGTTAGCAAAGTGCATGTAAAAGAGAAATCCCTCCAATGCAGATGACTATCTATCACTATGTAAGCTGCATAATAAAAACCTACAAGGGAGCCTTCAGAACACAGGACTTTACATTTACTGCTCTTCATTATACTTATATGCATCTTGCAAAACTTAGATGCAGCAATTAAGTAAACTGTTTCATACCACACGGTATTTTCCTTAAAGAGTCAAGTACACCTATATTGCTGTCCTCCAATAAATTGCACAGAGCTAAATCCAGAATTGTTTGTCAGAGGATTTGGAGAAAAGAAATGTATTATAGATGAATGCTTTCAATAGTTTGTACAGACTCAATTTAAAGCTAAAAATCACCTGTTCAGTTATCCTARGGTGGTTTTTCCTTACAACTGAGATTTGCAATGGATGATATCGTTAGAGTGAATGACAGTATGAAGCTATTTATTTCCAGCAGTAGGGAAATGATATATTATGTTACTCACAAGAGGCATTGTGTTTTCTGTTCTTCGAAGCCCATGTTCATCTATTATTTTTAAAGAAACAAGGTTGTCAGAAGTGTTGAACATTCCTGGCCCATTCATGAAGTCAGTGCAAACCAGGGATTTACTTACCGTTATCTGAGTGTGATGACAGCTTGCCCTAAGGAAAACCTGAATTACAGTAATCATGCAGCAGATGTGGAAAGCTTGGACAACCTCATCACAATTGTCTATAGAGGAAAGAATGCTGCAGTGGACCACTGATTATTTTTAAGTTCTGAAACTGTCCAAAAACTGAGATTTGTAGGAGTGAGGGAGGAATTTTCACTAAACCATTCTCACCCCGTGATATCTCAGAGTAAGTGGAATTTCAGAAAACTATTCAATAAATCTGCAGAGTTACTTTTGCAAGCCAAATCAAGGAAATACAAGTAGGGAAGTGGGGTATGAAGGAAAATCTTTCCAAAAAAACAAAGAAAAAAAAAAGAGAAAGAGAATAGTGGTAGAAAGCTTTCTTTCTCTGCCTGTAGGAGCATAGGAAAGTAAGATGTCCATATTGAGTYACAGATTTAATTGGCCCAGTATCCTCTTTCTAACTGTAGCAAAACAAAGTGGATCTGTTGGGAAAAGATTAACAACAGACAAGCATATGATGCCACCTCCCCGTTTACCCTCCTGCACTCCAACCATTTGCAGCTTGGACAGTCCCTGAGCCACGCATGATCCCTGTGCACTCAGTAATCCCCAGCAAGTTTCTGTGCCACCAGCTTTTCCAGTGCCCTCTTTTCCTTTCAGTGCTGATGACATCCCATGGCMAGGAGCTCCACATTCTTTTCCACGTTATGTGAAGGACCACCTCTTCTCACTTGTTTTGAATTTGGCTTCTGCTAATTTCAATTGACTCCCCTTAAAGTGTTGGAAGAGACAGTGAATTGTCAAGCCATCTTTATGGAGCAAACCTGAAGTTTTGGTGTTTTCCGGCTGCAGTCTGCCTAGCTACCTAACGAACTTCCTTCATTGTCCACTTTACTGGGAAAAAAAGAAAAATTAAGTGACTTCAGCACACAAGCTGTTTTTGTGACTGCTTGTGCTCTTGCACATCTACACGACAGTTGTAATGACTGCTTCCACGGAGAACAGCACATCAGAGATGCTTCTGCTCCATTTTGGCAGCCTGCTGGGTACCCCTGGAAGGCAGTGGTGGAGCCAAGAGCAGTTATACATGCACTTATGAGCTGCCCAATGGCCCAGATTGAGGGCTGGACACCAAACAAGGAGGAAGGCAAGGCAAGAAATGAATCAAACAGCCTTAAAGCATAACAGGAAAGATGGCAAAGGCTCCAGCAACATGCAAATACCTCCCTTTGAGGCAAGTGACCTTGTAGAAGTTGCTTCAGAATCGGTCATCTTGCAAATAGGTTCTGCCAAGAGGCTCTCTACAGATCTGTATGGCTCCCAAGAGCTGCTCAGGATAGACACCTCTTGTTTAGGGTTTCTCTGCTCAGGAATATTTTTACCAGGAGAGATGGTGGGTGGTAAAAGAAAGGCAGAGAATGCTTCAAGTTTCCACTTTTGGAGCTGTACAGAATAAAGAACAACTTTGATAAAGACAACTTCACTGAAAAACAGGATCATGGTGTGATTCAAATCTTACAGGACCCTGGAGGACAGCAGGAAGTCAAAGATGGTTTGAGGTGGTCACGGAGGTTCTGGGTRTATTGTTGACCAGTTACTTGCCAATTTCCTAATGAGGAGCAGGATAGGTCCACCTGTTATCTCAGCTTAGARGCTGCAGTTGTGGTAACACTTACTATATATTTTCCAAAAGTCTTATTCTGTTTATGAGGCATGCAAAGTATAAGTAGTAATAGGTGCCCAGAGTTCAAGAGAAGGAGAATACCAATAGGATGTTTATATACACCCTAGGCTTGATTCATTACATCTGAGATAGCAGAGAAAAAGAATCATCCTCTTTAATCTACCAGCTAGTGTAAATTCACTGTTTAGGGCTAGTCTGCATGGGAAATTTGGCCATAGGAGCTGTGCCAGAGCAACTTCCTTTGTGGACTCTATTCTGAAATTTAAAAAATCACTTTACCTCTTAATAATATCTGTACTCACAAAATGGAAGATTATTCTGGAATAAGGTGATGCTTATTCTGGAGTCCCATCCATGTGGGGAGTTACACAGAATACCAAGAGAATACCATTTCAGTCCAGAATATTTACTCTGGTTGATTTTTTTCCAAGGAGACAGCCTTGTGACTCATGTAAGAGCTGAGCATGCTTGATGAAGAAACCATGTAGAGGGTATAAACACATTTAGAGTGGCTTCAAAATAACAATTTTTAGAAGTTCTAGAAAAATGTGTTCTTAAAAGTGTCTAAATTTTAGAATTCCATGAAAGTTTTTCAGTCATTAAAACAAACACAAGGCCCTTAAAATAGATGAAAAATTGAAACATTCTCCAAAATAAAGCCACGTATTTTAGATAAATGCTACCATGCATTGGTAGTGTGTTGAATACTAGAATAAATTGTTCTTACTCTGCAGAAAATACATACAAGCGATTGCCACCTCTATGGTATTYTATCAGAAAATGGGAAATAACCCTGTAGTACAACCGAGAGGATCCAAGTCAGAATGTTACTCTGACTCAGCCTGTGGCTTGTCTTTTGCGTGCAACAGCAAACCTTCAATCAGAACCAAGTTTACAGTTTGATGGACAACCCAGATATTAGGCCTGCCTATAAAACACAAACGCCCAGATCCAGCAGTTGAAAAGGTTAAGATGGAAGGCCYCTCTTTACAGCTGCACTTTCTGTTTTAATGCATTCCATGTAAAACCTTTTCATATGTTTGAAGAAGAAAAGGCCTAGTTTTAATGATTAGGGTGCTGTCCTCAGGGGAAGTTGAGGATGTCCATGGTAACAAAATAAATAATAGAGAAAAAAATGGGTCACACTTTATTATGGGATTTCATGCTAACACAAAACGTTTTTTCGGAAGTGTTAAACTGTGTCTTTTATTTAGTAAAGCACACCAGTCAACACTGCGGCATTCAGAAATCTGCAATTTGTTAGTCATGACCCTCTTTCATCAGAAGTCATTCTAAATAAAATTGTGGCTGTTTTTTATTTACTGTATCTCAGTGTGTTCAGTAAGAATGATGATCTGGCAGGTGAAAGTGAACAGCAGAGAAAACACTGAGATTTTTGAAGAAAGCGAATCACGCAGTACCAGCATAATGTTCAGATTCTCCCTAGCTTCACGTGTGTTCATATATAACTGCACAGTTAAGCTGTGCATCGGCATGGGCTGAAAGCCAAGACATAACCTCAAGGGCAGGGCAGGGCAGTGGTGGACATGTCACCAGGCAATGCTGGACACCTGGAGCACCACCAGGGCACTGCCGTGTGCTGGGAGTTACACACCTTGCTGTGTGGTTACACGTGAAAGGCAGCGACTGAGACCCCCTTCAGCAGCGAGTAATGGCCCACAGCTCCAGAGCCTCTTTCACCACCTGGAGAACCTGTCAGAGGAGGGCAACAAGACTAAAGTTGAGTTTCATAAGAGAAAATCATGAGGCAGGTATGAGGCAAGGATGGATGTTAAGGTAGAAATTGATGCCTTCAGGATTGTGTTGAAAGTCTTGAGGTCTTCTTCTGAGGTGTGCAAGCTGCTATTGGAGCTGGGTAGAGGCTTAGCTTGTATGAATATTTTTAATTAGTACTTCACTTTCTGGGAAATGGAGTCCCTGAGATATACCTTATGCAAGGGCAATGAATCAGTTGTAATATGCCTTGAGAATAACTTGCAGGAATGACTTCAGTTTGAAAAATCTTCTCTTTATTTTTCCAGCTGGCAGGTTACCAGCTTTTCTGAGGCACAGGGAAGGAGAAAATCGTCACAGGCTTTGAGCTGATCATTCCTCAGATTGATCCCAGTACATGAGGGACCTTCCTGATACTTAGGAAAGTATGCTACTCTTTGTTCTGCACATGAGGATTTTTAAATTCCTGCTGTCAAAGATAGAGGTGCATCCTGCCTTCTGTACCTTTACATCTCTGTTATTGCTAGGAAATCTTGTGTCCCACTGTTCCACWTTTAAAAAATCTATGCATCACAGAGCTTCCTCCCTCTTGCATGCTCAATGGTGAGAATAAGGGATTTTCTCTTTTCTTCATGTCTGAGAGGGGGAATGTCAGCAATACACATAAGCTGTAGTAAAGTGCCCAATCTAGCTGCCAAGTGAGTGGGGGAGCTGCAGAGACACAGACATACCACAAGACCTACAGTGTAGATGTAGGTGAAGGAAGCRCATGAGTCCTGCATATGCTTTGCCTTAGGCCTCTCTGGGTGAATGTCACATCTGAATACCAGCCCACTCTGCCAATCTCCAGCCTCCAGTTACCCTTATTTGTTACATGAAGAAACAGATTCAGCATCATCTAAAATCTGGAGGTATAGCCTCTCCTCCAGCAAGATTTTCATTTAAGTTCTCTCTCAGTGGTATAACCCAAACATGTGGCAAAGGAGTATGATGAAGACACGTGAAGGTTTTAATACAGTCATCACAGGGTTTTTAATGCATTTTTCYTTTTCCTCTCTTCAGGGGTTATGTCTTTTGCAGACGGACACAATTTGATTTGTCTGTGCTCTGAGCTATGCATTCACAAGCTGACTGTGCAGCAGAAACCACATGGCCATGATTAGTGTAGCACTGTGCCCAAGCTAATAAACTGGGCTCAGAGGCAGGAAATATTGGGTTGGGCTCACTGCCATACTAGTATGTCTACCCAGCCGTCATCTGGTACAAAGCGCTGGCAAGGCATAGCTTCTTTTTCCTTCAAAAGACCCTGTAGCTGCACCTTTAACTATATTTGTAGTGCTTAAGGATTAGCACTGGAGGAAAGAAGGTTTTGGAGGAAGGAAATGAAGTCATCTTCCAGGCAAGAGTGAGGAGGAAACTCCATGCATGGTGGTCAATTTGAAGAAAAAAAAAATAAAATAAATAAAAAACAGGGATTAGAAGGGAGATATAATAGGAACAGTCAGGAGGTRCAGAAACAGAAGATGGAGACATAAAGATGTCATTCACCTAACTGTAACATGTTTTATGATGGTGTTAGGACCTTAAGCCTGTTAGTGAGTGAGCAGATGAGAGACAATTAGAATGCCTCACTTTCTGTCCCAGCAAGGTATGAATACATTAAGCAGAGGAGACTTTTCACATTGCCATCCATGTCACCTAGCCAAACAACAAAACTTATTTGGAGGAATTTTGGATTCTTTTGCTTATTGTGACCTCCCCAAGAATGACCTCCTTGTCCTCCCAGTCCTCCCTATGCTGCTTCCTGGGAGGCTAGGCTGGTGGCATTGAAGCAGCTGGCTCTGTGGTCAGAAATGCATCTGACACATTAACATTGTTATCAGTACCAAATTGGTAAATCTAACTGCAGAAGAGGAATGGAAGCAAGAAAAGGGATTCCCCCACCTATTTCCCTCAGAAAAGGAGGTTTGTAAGATTTAGTATGAGAACTACCATGTAAAAATGTCATATGAAAAGTCAGCCCTACCCCATTGGCTTCATCAGCATGGATAGCTCTGGAGATGTGGAAGAAAATTTGCCTAGACCACAAACCTAATGGAAGTGGAAGCCACAGAGATTTCAGTCTTCCTTTTCATGCCTTCTCTAATACTTACAGTCACAGTTCATCTTGTATAGCTGCTTCCCATTTCTTCCTCTCTTGTTTCTCTTGAGAACTTGCCTCATGAATGTGGTGTGTTTGACAGGGAAGGCCTGACTGGTTTCCAAACTGAGTCATTTTAAAGGATGACTGATGAAGCACCTGTGCTGTCAGGTGCAGAGCATCCAGTCTGCACGTCCCTGCTGATCTGAGGAATGAGGCATAATATTGCAGAAGTCAAATGTATTCCTCATAGGTCATGGTGAACAACTATATTATATAGCTGCTACTATTAGACCACCATATAAGCTTCTTCGAGGCAAGTCCTCATTTTAGAAACAGATCTATATTTAGTCCTAGATAAAGTTGGACAATGGGAGAAGGATTCAGTTCTGACCTATTGTAGATGCAGGGCTAGCCCTGAAGTTTTGAGCTGAAACTAGACACTAGACATATCCAAGTGTGGGTAGGGGGCAGCAGAAAGAGGAGGCAGAGGTCCTTGCAGGCCTTTCTGTCATGAATAGTAATAGATTCCTGCACATTCAATTAGTGGAAYGAAGACCAGATTAAAAACAGATTCTTGTTGCTGCAACTCATGCTGAGCTGAATCCTAGCTCTGCTCAAGATGTTGCTCAGATGTGAGCCAGGGTGGCCCTTTACCTTTCCAGAAGTGATTCAGGAAAGCCGTACCTCTCCTATTTGAATGGATTTGTCCTGCAAATGTTCACAGCGTTTTTGCAAAGGTGATTTCCTGGGTACACCTGCAATTGCAGTTCTTACCTTCTTACCTCTTTTTCTCTTCTCCTTGGATGCTGTACTGCTTTAATTCATACTAGAAATCTGTAATTTTCTTAAGCAAAATTCTCAAGGGCATTTGCATCATGACTATGCAAATATCTATGTAAACATCCTGCCTTCTAACAATACTTTTTTCTTTGGTAGAGTTTGGTTGTGAAATTCTGACCTTTACTGTGTTTGTGTTTGCATCTCAACTCATTTAGCAGGGACTCAGAAAGTGAAAGGCTGCACAAACTCTATTGGCACACAAAGCACAGCAGCAGCAAAAGGCTAAGATAAGAAGAACACATCTGGGGAACCTTTTGGTACAAAGGCGTGGGCTGGATGGAGTTGATGCACCACATGGTAGGTTAGGGAGTCTGTCCAAGCTTTAGTTAGAAACAGGAAGTGCAGCAACATGGTCAGCTGTCTACTTCACTGCCAGTTTGCAAGAAGTCCTGTCAGACTGCTTCCCATTCAGGCTGGGATAAGTAATTTCCTCTCTTTTTGCTTCTGTTCCCTCTGTAAAATGGGAGTGAGTGCTTCCTTTCATCTCCCTTTTCATTTATCTTGTATGGTTACAGTATAGGTTCTGCCTTTTTTCTCTTTGTGCAGGCACTGGGCCCCAGATCACTCTGRAGGATGCTGAGTCCTACTATTTTATGGGTAAATGAGTTGAAAGAAAAGCTCGAGGCAAAGAAGGGGAACATGCACAATGAAAATGAACCTGGAAACAGAGAAGAGGTGCTACAACCTGCCACAGTTCTGTTAATCTGAATATAACAGAATTTACGTTGAATATATTCCTCTCAGCCTAAAAATAGAGAAAGAAATGACCTCAACAGTGAAGGTAGAGTTTGAACAGGGTCCTGTGAAGTATGGCCAACCATAAACAGGATCCTGGCAATGCAAAAAGGAGGATATGGYCCAGGGAACAGTGAAGACATCTGCCAGAGGCAGGAAACAGACTGACATGCTGGGAACACAAAGGGCATGAGCGCAAGGAGAGGTAYATATTGAAAAATGCAAAGGCATTTGAAGAGAGAGAAAAACATCAGACTGCAAGGCATGAAACTGCTGCTGAGAACCAAGAGGTGATTAAAGAATCACAGAATCAYAGAATCAGTAAGGTTGGAAGGGACCTCTGGAGATCATCTAGTCCAACCCCCCTGCTCAAGCCCGGTCACCTAGAGCATGTTAGACAGGGTTGCATCCAGGCAGGCCTTGAATATCTCCAGAGAAGGAGACTCCACAACCTCTCTGGGCAACCTGGYCCAGGGCTCCGTCACTCTCACAGGGAAGAAATTCCCCCTCAYGKTCAGGCGGAACTTCCTGTGCTTCAATTTCTGMCCATTGCCTCTTGTCTTGTCACATGCGACAACTGAAAAGAGTTTGTCCTCGTCCCCTTGACRCYCTCCCTTCAGGTACTTGTACACATTGATAAGATCCCCCCTCAGTCTCCTCTTCCCCAGGCTRAASAGGCCCAGCTCTCGCAGCCGTTCCTCACAGGGCAGATGCTCCARCCCTCTGAYCATCCTYGTAGCCCTRYRCTGGACTCTCTCCARTAGCTCCATGTCTCTCTTGGACTGGGGAGCCCASAACTGGACACAGTACTCGAGATGAGGCCTCCCCAGGGCTGAGTAGAGGGGCAGGATCACCTCCCTCCACCTGCTGGCAACACTCTTCCTAATGCACTCCAGGAAACCACTGGCCTTCCTGGCTGCAAGGGCACATTGCTGGCTCATGGTCAACTTGTCAYCCACTAGCACTCCCAGGTCCTTCTCTGMAGAGTTGCTCTGCAGAAGGTCAGCCCCCAGCTTGTACTAGTGCCTAGGGTTATTTTCCCCTAGGTGCAGGACCCTGCAGTTGCCCTTGTTGAACCTCAGGAGGTTCCTCTGTGCCCAATTCTCCAGCCTGTCCAGGTCTCTCTGAATGGCAGCACAGCCCTCAGSTGTATCAGCCACTCCTGCAAGCTTGGTATCATCAGCAGCCTTAYGGAGGAGGCACTCTGTCCCCTCATCCAGGTCATTGATGAAGAAGCTGAACAGGATGGGACCCTGTACTGAGCCCTGGGGGACACCACTAGCCACAGGCCTCCAACTAGACTCCRCACCACTGATRATGACACTCTGAGCTCTGCCATTCAGCCAGTACTCAATCCACCGCACTGTCCACTCATCTTACCCACACTTCCTGAGCTTATGTAGGAGGATGTTATGGGAGACAGTGTCAAAAGCCTTGCTGAAGTCAGGGTACACAACGTCCACTGCTCTCCCCTCATCTACCCAGCCAGTCATTCCATCMKAGAAGGCTGTCAGATTGGTTAAGCAGGATTTCCCCCCAGTGAATCCATGCTGACTACTCCTGACCACCTTCTTTTCCCCCATATGTCTGGAGATGACATCCAGAATGAGCTGTTCCATCGCCTTTCCAGATTCAGAGGACAGAGCACACTTCTCTRTATGACAGATCTGGTGCTTTTTGGAGATTTGTATCAAGTAGCGTGGATTGACCAGCAGTATACATAAATGACCAGCAGGATAAAGAGGAGAGGGTATATATATATGTGTATATGTAAATGTATGTGTGTGGGGTTGTATGTATATATGTATATGTATATATACATACATATATAAAAATATTAGAATATTTATGTTTCATAGAAGAGACCATTTCTGGGCATTTCTCTGTAGTTAAAAAATACTGGCAGTTCAAATGAATAATACCCAGCCACTTCCGCTTTGGCCCAACAACTGCCTTTCTTTTTTTTTTCTTTTTTTTTT
>NW_028185051.1:58473-102933 GCF_003343005.1 Rhea americana | reverse complement strand
ATACATCTCCCTATAACAACATGCAAAGCTGAATCCAGTGACTTGCCTAAGCAAGCCTCCTTGACCCAGTGCCCTCCAGACCCCCAAAGGCTAGCTCTGGTGAACCCTTAGAGGAAGCAAATTCCAGAATCAAGAGTTCACTTCTGGAACAGGCACACAGGAGGGAATTCTCCTCTGCTGCAGAGATTTCAGATACGTGGTTTCTGGCCCCTAGCACACTCAGTGCGTGTTGGTATATAAATGATATAGCTACACTTTGTAGAAGATTACCTCTCTTTTTTATGTAAATAGCTTTCTGGTCACAGAACAGATCTTTCAGAGGCAAAGTACAGTATAATGAGGTTGTCTGGAATTTGCGGATAATGTGAACCAAAGCCTCAGGAAAGCATAAAGTTGCCCGTCTTGTAACCTTTCTGCAGTGCTCACTCAAACGGTGATATTTCAGAGGATCTCACAGACTTATTCACTGCTTTTCATCCCAGCAGATGTGTCACCACTGGAGTTTGGTGCAGGCAGGGTGGGAGTTGATAAGAAAAGAGAAAATGCACAGAAAAGGAAACAGGAGATCCACCAGGGTGAGAAAGGCATCTTGAAGTAAGAAAGAGAACAATGGTAAAAGAAGAAATACAAAAAAAGGTCCAAAAAGKAAATAATTAAAGTTTATTAAGGTTTAATTTAAAGTTTGTTAAAATAAAGATTATTTTGCCACAAACTCATACTGGATGCAAAAGTATAGCACCAAATACATGGTAATGATGGCAACTAGATGCTAGTTTTCTTTGTGTTGTTATGAATGTTGATATGAATGGGAAATCTCCCCAGCCTGGAGAAGGGCATGATGAAATATGATGCAGGCCTAGAGAATGGCTTGGGAGTGCTGGGTGGCTCGAGGATATTCTGCTCTATTCCAGTGGCCAAGGAACAAAAAGACACATTTAACCTAAGGCTTTGACCCTTTCATCCTTGATACTACAGAACAAACCAATGGGAGCGTCTCTGGAGAAGTGACTAGAAGCCAAACAGGTATGTTAGAGCATCTCAAATAACATGCTATTCCCATATTTAAACAGATTAATTTAACCATTCTTTACTGGAACATTTATATCACAAAGCAGAAAAATACATTTTTTTTCTCATGTTCATAATGATGTTCTTTGTCAAAGATCATAGTGTATTTTCATCCTTACTTGTCAGTACTATGGTGACCACCAAAATAAACAGGTATCTGAGATGAACACTCTGCATTTTTAGTTGCTTTCCTAAGGCAACCATTGTTGTCCAGCCACATGATGGAGGGTTAGCCACTTTCAGCCAAAATTTTGATAGTAAATAGAAGTACCAGAGATTATTAGATTCTGCAAAGGAATGGCAGGAGGAGCTCAACCTTGTCTTTCTTGAGAGGCAGAGGTCAGACAGCCAGCATGCCTACATGGTGTGCCCAAGAGGCTCTGGTATAGTCCCAGCCAGAGGAGGAGACCATATAGCATGTGGGAGGAAGCTGAGGGTATGGGGACTGGGGACATAAGGCAAAATACCATGAAGATGAGGAAACCTAGGGGATGTAAAGACTAGGGAAGATGGAAATCTGGGGAAGATCTGGGATTCACACTGGAAGAATGATAGGAAACTGAATGGCACAGCTAGAAGAAAGATGTTGTCAGCAACAGAGGCATCACAGAAGGCAAAACCATAGTAAAGCAAGCATTAGGGAATAGCTTATTTTCAGGGTCCTTAAGGAAAGGCAGCCTAGAACTTGACTCAATGGAAGGACTTTYCCTTGCCTGGAGTCAAGCAAGCTCATTCATCAGACCAGGGCCAAAGGTCTGTATCTGCACCTGATCTCCAAAGCAGCTAYGTTGTAAGAGCAGTACAAGCACCAGCTCAAAACCCAAGATTAACTGGAAAGGTGCTGCTTGCAAGAGTGTGTGTATATCCTCAGTCCCTGGGACATCTCTATCACTCAAACCTGTGGCAGCTCCAAAGGATGGGGGGGGGGCAGTCCTAAACTCAGGCCTTCCCTGTCCTATTTAGCACTTTCCTCTTTCCTCTTTTACAAAGCTCAGTAAAAGACTGTTGTTTTGTCAAGCACTGCAATATCTGGGGGACAATATGAGGCATTTGGTGCTGCTCAGATTTTAAGTCTAGCCAGAGAGTCAAGCAAAAAGAAATGGTCTGAGAGAACTGGAAGGACTGGGCCAATCTATAGAAAATAACAAAATAATASCAAAAGCCACAGTCATTTAAAAACAAACTGCTTCTAGATCGACAACAGTCAAGTGTTTGCTTTAAGCGACAGACTTGGTGCAATAGGTCTTGGTGCTGAGGAGGAGACCCCACAGCTGTGGTTGTGAAGTGGTGGCCCTGGCCTCCACCACCGTGAGGGGAAGCAGTCRCTCACGATGGATGTGGGAGATCATTTACCAAGCAGGAAGGGCAAGCGCTCTCGTTAAATACTACACTCTTTTCAACTGATTCTGTCCTGAAAGCCTGAAAACTTCTGGTTTTCCAGTGTTTTATCAGTGTGAAAAAATAAYCAGGTATAACCAGGAAAGTCAGTGGTGAAAGTATGTACTAAAAGTGTGGGTTTTACTCTGTGTGTTGAAACATCAACAAATCATTTACCACCATCTTACACTGGTTTTATTCCAGAAGATGTGCAGACTAAACTCATAAGTCTGAACTGAGATTCGGTAGGGACTTTTCTAGGTTACAGAAGTGTAAAAAGGGAGTATTTGTAGCTTACAACTGGAGGGAAACAGGAGTGTTTTTCAGCAATAGTACTTTCTACCTGCAATTTAAGTGCAATGTGAGGGCTGTTTTAAGATAAAAGCAAAAGAACTGTTCAAAAAATTTGTCCTCTTTAGCACTATTTGAGCGGTGAATACCCCAGATTGGTGACAGTTTTTGTAAAGTTTCATTATGAAAGAAGTCCACGGTTTCCCAGGAGCTCCACACATCTAAAAGAAAATTTTCAAATGCCCATTTTCAAAGTGACTTGGGCACTTAGGAGGCTGGCTTCACTCCTGTAATTGCTTAAAGAGTTCAAACATGAATTTCCCTCTGGCCTTTAGCAAATCACCTCTTTTTCTCTAGGTAGAACAGTTTTTACATATCTGACAAGGATGTAGAGAGGCTTAGTTAATCAGTTAACATTTTGTAAAACACTCAAAGTCACATGCAAAGATTAGGTGCTAAGATTATTGCGTGTTCTCTGTCACATCCTCTGGACACCGCGCCTCCTGTGCTCTGAGAGCTGGCAGCGCTGTGGGCGGCGTGCTCGTTCGGTAACACTCTCTTCCTGACAGCCACCGTGAGAATGAGATTTAGTCAAAATAGCTGTGTTCAAATAACATTAATTACCCAATCAAGCCCACAGGACAGCGCAGTTTGAAGTCCTGACTCAAATTCCATCCTTATCTTGCTTCACCGTTTCTTGAAATTTAGACTGACCATATTTGCATTCCCTCAGACATAAATGTTGGTCATCGGGTTAGGAGTTGTTTGTCTTCCGGTATCCACACAATTACCTGACAACGTTAAGATTTTCCAAACCACAGAAGTGCTTGAGTCCCCAACACATCTCTACATACCCCAATACGAGAGGCAGGGTAAGGAAAAGGTTGCTTTTGGAAAAGTAATTCATGTCCATAATACTGATGGAATGTACTGTTGGGCCACTTTTAATTAAATCCTTATAAATGCAGGTTTTAATTAAATACTTAAACTCTAAGGGGTATTCTGTGTGCTTTTAACCTGACTTTACAGCTCTTTTGTGCACTGCAGAAAAGTATCAAAACAGCTTCKTAACTTGCATAATTTGTCATACTGTCAATAGAACGGTGGTAACTCTTTGCAGTTAACTCTGTCCCCACAATATTTTCCTCTGCTGTAAACATTATATATATAGCATTTAAAATTAATTACTTGTCAGATATTACTAGACACCTCTAGCACTTTCCAGGTGAGTACAAGTGTATTTCCTGTGCAGASCAGAAACATCGTGCTGCTCTTAGATAAGCTGTGGAGGTAGTGAAGGTATAAGCCTTGCAAGCCAGCGCAACAAGCGCTGCGTTCTGTCGGTTTGGTAGCAAATGCAGATGAGATGCAAACCCCAGTATTTTAACCACTGTCTCGTATGAATAGGCATCCTTTTGGGTCTGACCCAAAATTCACTGAGGGCGCCAGGGGATGGAGGCTGGCTGAGAACTGGCCTGTTCATTAGCCATGTAAGGAAATACAGAGCAGAAGCAGAGAGCACAAGTTTTTAATGATATTCAAATCAAGCTGCGTGCAAAGTGTGCTGTATGCTTTCTGCCTGCAGTCTAGTCTCTGAGTCTTTGAACTCTGCGGTAAAGCCACACAGTTTTTTGTCAGCTTCCCCTTCCCCAAGTGCCTAGGAATAAATGCCACTTACCTCGGTYGGTCTCCAGCTCCAGGCAGGCGAGAAAGCCTGGGTAATCGTGGGGGAAGCGGAGAGGGCCTCGGCATAGCGGTCCGGAGAGCTGGATCCGCTTGTTCGCCACGTGGGGGGACTTTCCTCAGCAACTGCTCCAGCTCCAGGGTGGGGATAACGAAACAGATGTTGCTTTGCTTTGACATGTACTGGTCAAGAGAGTGAAATCTTACTGCTTTGAAAGCCAGATTCTCCAGATAAATTCTCTTTCTCACGTATTAATTTTTACTGTTGTGGTGTTTTTTATTCCTTCTATATTTAGTTGCAGAATGGATTTAAAGGAATATAAATAAGTTGAAAGTATATCTGTAAACATACGAAYATACTTGGCAGTCCATTGTCAAGCGGTCTGTTAAATGTGTTGAGATGATCATACTGCATTTTGACAGATTTAGGAGTCTGCCTGTTTTTTCGCTCTTACTTTCACTCTCTCTTTCATGCATGCATATATGAAGACTCATTCATATTTTAAATTCTTGTTAATCAACCAGGTACTATATCTGGCTGTGCAATAGACAACATGAATTTTATTTTTAGGTCTTTGGCAACCTAAGTTAACCAATTATTGACAGATAGATAAATACATAGATACATAGGCAGATAATTTACTTTTAAGTTACTACCAGATGGGTAACATTTGTTTCCTCTGCTTTTGTACAGAGATCCGCAAACAGCTGAACCTTGTAAATTGACAAGATAGACAGCAAATGTAATCAATAAGGAAACTGCTTTTATGTCCTGGCTCCTACAGCTTTGTCACTCTGAATAATTTCTGAAAGCTTTGAGGACAGTGGTTGGAGTCCTCAGAAGTCAATAGTCCTACTTGTCTGCCAAGAAGCAATCYATCGGAAGGAAAAACAGAATGGGTTGGAGCCTCGGAGCTACACACGCTGGCTAATATATCCTTGAAGAGGAAGTATAGTCAATTCTCTGCAAACGGTCATCCGTCCTGTAAGCCAATAATATCAGGTGCTGAAAAGGTCCCTCCATATGCATTATCCTGCATTATTTAGCCATCTTTGCGAATGGCCAGCAAAACAGCAGTATGTTCACCAGCTGTTGTGACGAGTTTCGCTGAGCAGCAGAATCCACAAAATCAGCCTGAAATGGTGCATTTGCCACAGTTCGATGACGCAATGTGTTCTGAGGAAGTGTGTTTTACCTAGAAAATAAGATTGTTCACCGAATTTTCCTGAAGTAAGAAGATGACTGGTTTCAAAGACATTTTTTTTTCTTCTTTTCTTGCTTTTTCTCTCCCTTTAAAAAACATCATTTTCAAGAGTGATTTTGAGAGCAGGCATGTTCATATATGGCATATTTTTCAGCCCGCCTGGTTCTGCCTCACACAGTTACCCTAGGGGGAGCCTGGCCCTGAGTGGTTTGCAGGGCCATCTTCCTACGGCGGAGCCATCGAGCTGTGCTTGGAGACGTGCCCTCTGCGAAGACAGTGGGTCTAGTCTGGGGAATGGCCTCGGGGCTGCTGATCTGTCCAGAAAGATTGTTTCCATTACACTGACAGGGATGGCTGTGAACACGGGGCTGTTGCTGCTTTTCAGGGATGTGGTTTTAGTCTATTAATAAAAAAATATGGAACAGTTGATGACTTCTACTAGTGCAGACTGTGGTGTAAGCATGGTAGACAAGAGCCAGTTCAGCTTTTTTGGGGCTTGGATTTTTTTTCTCTCTTTTTTTTTAATGAGAAGAGGAAGAGGAATTAATCTGTCTTGGGGGGGGGGGAACCGGGGGTGTTTTCAAGCTGCTTCACAGGGCCTAGTTAAAAAAAAGCAGAGTGGGAGTGAGAGAATGGGTATTTTCCTCCAACCTTTTTGACCTTAGTGGTTGAATTACCGGCTTTGTTTTACCTTATTTTAATGCAGGAGAATGATGAATTTCCAGCTCCTCTATGCTTCTCCCACATGATTAAAGTCACCATGAAGTTGTCTTTCAAGCTGGTGTTTAGCTTTCACTTTTGACCAGCAGAAACTAGGCATATTTCAGAGGTGAGTTGCACCTGCAGTCCCCTTGAACCACCCAATGCAAGTCCTCAAGGCAAGTTTGGCAGCACTCCCAGTGCGACTGTAACTCCACCAACCACAGGAGCTGGCCGCGTCAAACACGGCAAGCCAAGGGACGAGGTGGAGAAGAGTAAGAGCTGGAAAGCAAAGCATTTCTGAAAACCATGCTGGGACTCCTGCCTGCCAGTCATCCACGTCCCACCGCGCACCCCAGTGCCTGTCGCGCTCTCCTGCTCTGCAACCAGGATTGTAGGGCTCAGCACTGCCGGACAGCCCGCCCGCACCTCCTGCAGCCAGTCTGCTTTGGGTAGTTTCTGATGTCAGCCAAATCAGGGTGGCTTCRGTGCTAAATTAAGCCTGTGGTTTGTCGGCACGTTATTCACAGATATGTCAAGTGGCCGGCTTGACGATCTGTCAGAGGAGGAGTATTTGGAAATCATCTTTTACAGAAGAAAGTTGGGAAAACCCTTGGAAGCTCCTTTGGGAAGCAATAGCACATGCCATCTTTTCACTTGAGTGGGAACGTCTGATCTGCAGATATTCAGTCAGCTTTACTGCTTGCTGACTGCGAAAATGTGGGGAAGGAGGAGGGGGGAAATGCAAACGGAGACATCACCACTGAAATCTTTACCATCTGGCTTTTAAAAGATGAACATACAATGCTGGGCTTTTTTTTAACTGACAACGAGAGAAAATTGAGGGGTTTCTTTTGTTTTGAGATGTTGTTTTCTTACATCTGCATGTTCAACGCAGTCTCCTAAACTCCCTTGTCCTACCTCATCCTCTTTGCTTGTCTATGCAGAACTATTAAAAGCTTATAATGGGAATATTTTTGCATGTATGTATTGGAAAACACCCATTTAAACCGGATGTTTGAGATCACAAGGACTGACCCAGAATCTGCACTGGGGCAGACATGAAAGCATGAAAATTTCATTCACAAAGGTTTTTTGGGACCGGTTCTTTTCTGCCTAAGCAGAGTCACGCACATGCTGGCTCAGAAGCTCCCACAGTGTTTCCAGAGCAGAGTCAATTGCTTTTAAAGTAATGCAGGGCTACATCCTTAATGGACAGAGGCCATGAGCATGACTGGGAACAATTACTAGCTGAATAAGATGTTCATCTGCAAGGGGTGCGTTTTTGCCAGCTACTACCCTTGGACGGCCAGGGAGCGAGAGGCACAGTCAATCCCACGCCTACTTGTTTTCCTTCCCTTCATTGCCACAGTTTCAACTGATTTTGATTACTCTGGCGCCAAATAAATGAAAACATTTCATACACATATAATCATCCGTCACTGTGAAGAAAGGAAAAATGCTTGTGTACTGTATGTTTATAAATACACTTAATGAAAAAAGGATAGCTCCACGCTTCCCAGCCTTGTGTGGCTGTAGCTAGTATAGCTGCGTGTCATGTCGGAAAAGCTGGTTGCTTGTTACATCCTGACGTGGTCCCTGACAGAGTTGTGGAGTTTGTGGTGTCACGAAGAGATGCGTAGCTCTGCCCTGTCCCTCCCCTCCAAGTTCTGAAGGTTAGTGCTCGGTGAGAGGTAAGTGATAAGAGGTTTCAGCAGGCACAAGCTGAGCTTATGCCTTTGTGGTTTAGCAGAAACACAGCACATGGGAGGAAACAGGGAAGGGGAAGGTGGCGAGGGTGGAAGAAGGGAAAAAAAAATACAGGCAGAGTTTGTTGCAATTTACTTGGTCCCAGGAAATAACCTGATTTGGCTTCCACCAGCTCAGGGRACTTGGGCATTGCTAGGGAAAATGAAATAGCCGCTGTTATTAGCAGGGTTACGACAGCGTGCATGTGGTTCTCGTGCACGGGAGCATCCAGGCTGTCATGCGAATGGGGTGCTCTGATGTGCCTCAGGAAGCTTTTCTGACTATTTGGCGATGGGCTTTCCTTGTTTATTTATTCATTTTTTACAGAGGAGTGTTTGGTTGGCCTTTGTGTTTTGAGGAGCATCCTACTTGTAAGGCTAAATGCAGCCYAATACAAGAATATTATACACTAACACAACTTTTAAAAAGGCCAAATCCTCATCTGCAGGAAGAAAATACACGTGTAAAAATGTCATGAAAAATAGCCATGAGGCTGAATTTGCTAAGCTTTTTTGACACTTACTCTTTACAGGCCAGATCTACTGATAGGTTACTGTTTGCACCTGTTTTGGACCCGCAAACACCAGCACAGTGTTGACCCTTTCAGAAATACTATCATCTGACCTGCAGTTTGTAAAATTCTTTGTAAAATGCATTTTGTAGAAATCTTTCATGTAAAGCTTCTTTTCTTCTTAAGGTCTTTTAAGCATAGAGTGAAGAAAAATAAAAATAAAAAGGATATATTGGAGAAATAAAATGGATAAAATACAGCAGCAAAGCTATCACACTAGGTRCTTGTGGAAGTGCAAGCTATTGCAGGAACAGTTAAATTGCACCACACAGTGCGCACTAGCAAGACAAGGGTTGGCAGGGAAGGAGAYGTTAGATGACCAAAGGTTCCTTATTTGTTGCTACACCTTGGTAGGAACCTTCTGGACTACCTGAGAGATGCGTGCAGAGTCACTGCTTTGAACACAATGAGTTGCTCTTTCTAAGGTATAGGGAGCTTATAACTCATGCTTTGTTTGGTTTTTTTCTGATTTTTTTAAAGTTCTGTAGCTGACACAGCATTTCAGTTTTATGACCTTACTGTAAAAGTAATAACATTTTGCATTCCTCTGGAATCACTGTATTGCAAAGAATAAAATATTATTATTTTTTCAAAGAATGACCAAAGATATTTTCCCTTTGCATTGTAATAGAGTACAACATAAAAAGAAGCTTATCTCCAAAAGTGCTTCCAAGCCTATCCTGTGAATTTTGGGCTCTGTCTTTGTGATATCTGAACATTTCAGATATGATGCCAACACCATAGCAAGGACTGCAGCCTGTCGTGCGCTGTAGTACAATGTCCTTCCTTCCAAAGTGGAGAATGACCTTTTCTGTTCCTGAAGCCAGAATAGTCAGTTATGGCAACTGCCCCATGGAAATAGGCTGACCAACAGCATTCACTAGGTTGTGGGGTTTTTATGGAATCATAGAAGACAGAGCTGCAGAGATGGAAGGGACATCAGGAGGTCACCAAGTCTACCCCCTAAATTCAGGCAGGATCASTCCTAACAACAGTCCCTCAAAAAAGCACCCCTACTTTTCAAAGCCCTTGCGATGGGGATTTCACAGTCCCCTGAGACAGTTTATTCTAAGTTCTCAACTATTCTAAATGATATAAAGTTTTTCCTCATGTCTAGTTCCTGTTTCCTCRCCCACAGTTGAAGACAATTACTTTTGTCCTACTTCCAGTGAATATGGAGACCAGCTTACTGCTTTCCTATTTGTTAACCTGTAATAGGTTTGAAGAGCMATATCAGATCTCCCTTGAGAGACTGAGAAGAAATTCCAGCTAAATCTATCCTACAGATCATATTTTCAAAGGCCTTCTCCATTTGTCTCTCCAGTTTGTCCACTTTCTTCTTGAAATACAGTGCCAGAACTGGACACTGTRCTCCAGTCAGGATGTCATCAGTACTGACCAGAATAGAAAAACTTTGTTGTATGACTTGCCTGTGACACTCAGCATTTGCTTTTTATGTAGTCACACAGCATTTTTCCATTATGTCCTGCATGTGGTTGACTACAAGTTCCAGATCTTTTTCTGTAGCACTTCTGCCGAGCCAGAGTTTCTCCAGCTGGTATTTGTGTAGCTGATTATTGCTAAATATAAGACCTTGAACTTACTTACACTGATTGAATTTCTTCCTCTTTATTCATCCTGTTATGCCAGTGGATTAAGATGTTTCAGAATTTTAGTCCTGTCCTCCGAAGTGTTTGTGGCTTCCCCCGTTTTGGTAACATTAGTAAGAATGCTGTGCATTTCTTTTCCACCTTAATACAGGTGGATCCTGCTGGATGCTTGTTTTCTTTGTTCTTGTTAGCTGTTCTTACACACCATCTTACCTTCTACCTTCTTACAGATAGGTGGACTCAGAGATTTCTTCCTTCTTTCCTCTGGAAAAGCTTTCTTTCCTCTTTCCAGTCTTTTGGAAACTCATATATTATACTCAGGTTTCCACAGGTAGCTGCTAGCAGCCCTGGGATAGCTTCAGCCAGTTACTGAACTATCCTAAGATTTAATTCCATCTGGTGTATGGATTTAGAAACATTCAAGGGTGCCYCTACACTGCTGTTTTAGTTTGAATTAGGGGTGTTCTTTTGAAGCAAATCTGATYGTTCCCATTGATAGCACTTTGGTTTGCACTGTGGAGTACGCTCAGGGCATGTGAACCACRTTACTCTGAGGAGAACAAAAAGGGAAGGTGTAGTCTGCCCACACTCARCGTATAGGGCCAGGCTAGTGCTAATTTGAGGTAAGCCTCCCCGAAACGTGTGTGGTGTAGAGGTCAGGTCCTCAGCATTGATTCTTCCCTGGCACTATTGCTTCCTGCTGATGTGGACACAGTGTAAGTGTTCACTGATCCATTATTTTCTGTATTTATTTGAACACATGCCTYCCTGTCAATGACATGACCACAGCTGTGTGAGCCAACTTGTCATTGCTGACCATTTCCATAAAGACTTATGTGAAAGACATATTAAACGCTTCAGTTTTCTTGAGGCCTGTTGTCAGGTTTCCCTCCTCAAGGAACAGCAGACCAACTCTTTCCTTGGAGGGACAGTGTTAAATCACTGCAACTTGTTCTGTGCTCATATGCACATGCATGCAGTCTCCCTACAACTGTGGAAATGCTTCTGGGGTGCAGCTCCCCTGAAATACCCTTTCTAGCCAGCCATCTGGCTATGATTAAGGTATGTATGTTTTAACCCTAAGAAAAATCCCTCCTTCTTTATTTCAATCATTAAATATATGGAGATATAATATGTCTGAAAGAGTTGTCATTTGTGCGGCTGCTTGAAGAATTCAGAAAGGACAGGAATATTCCTCCTTCAGTGACATTTAAGTGACTGCACGCTTGCTAAAACCACACCTCCCTTCCCAAGGAAGTCATTCTGATCTGGTGACTAATGTTAAACGTTGCCCAAAGAGGTAGTGTCTTCATGAACCTGACCTGAGTCTAACTTAAAGTAGGTTGTATCACTTCCTAAAAATATGTAAATGAATATTGACTTTTATTTAGGCTATTGACAAAAGTGGTTTTTCCCCACATATTCCTCAACTTAGACAATTTCACGGCTGCTATCCAGGCTCTGATATCAAGACATAACTGGCTAACTGTGCTACTCTCTGGAAATGCAATTTGAGGTTTTACTTATGATATTATGTCATCGTGCATGGCATAATATTTCAACACCACATAAAGTACGTGCATGATGCATTAGTACCAAATGAAACAGAAATGCACAAGGTTCTTAAGGAATACAGAAGGAAATCTGTTGTTGATAACTTCTACACAACTTTGATATAGATTGTTTTAATACTATATTTAATTAGCATTTACTGTACCTCCCATACAACAGCTGTCTTTTTTTTTCACTGAATGCCACAAAAATGTCTGAAAAAAAACAAAAATTAAACTAAAGTATGGAAAAACTTATATTTTGCAGGTGTGCGTAAGATAGAGTTATGTTTTCTTAGGTATGAGTGCTTTTTTCAAAGACTCAGATGTTCAACCTCTCAGCAATCTTATTTTATGTTTTGAAAAGGAATAATAAAACCCCTCTACTTTGTAAAAGCAAATAAAAGTAAAATAGCAGATAGAATCCAAACTTTTATAATATTTACCTCCTACTTTKTAGGAATAGTGATCAACTTCCATTTTGGGGAAACTTATACTTCCTGCTCTAGTCATTCTTYGCTTTGCTGGCTACCCTGGAAGCAAGGCAATATTTTGATGGTACTTCTTGTTTGATTACTCTTGTCTTCTAGGATCATCTCATCCTGTACTGCATTTTCAGAGAAGATAGACTGGAAGTGCCCTTTATCCTAAAATAATACAAAATAGAAAAAGAAATCAACCCCAGATGCTTATAAAGGGCAGAAAGGGAAAGCAAATGTAAAGGAGAAGAACTGGTATAGATTTGTCCTTTATAGTCCTAAAAAGTCAAGCTTTAGAAAGCTGGTTTATTCTCAAAGCAGCTGGAGCATTTAAAGTATTTTGACATTGAGTTCTTTGCCCTCTCATAGACTTTCACAGCAAATTGCTGCCCATTTCTGTGTAACTGACCAAACCTAAAGGGAGGACCAATAATATTTTATACCTTATTTCAGATTGTAAACTGTTTGGATCAGTAGCTGTGGCTCACTAAACAGTTGAACAGTATACGACCTTCAGAGACCCTAAGATTTCCTGGTGTTTCTAAACTCTGCTGRCGACAGTTTCTAGGAATAAACAGTTCCAGAAATGCCGCATTGTTGCTTCATTGATTTTCCTCTCTTTTTGCTCATTTACCTAGCCTGGTTTAGATGTGCTTTTTCTTGGTCTCTGTACCCCCATTTTCCCCCTCTTATCACCTCTTGCTTATGCATAGAGTACATAATCCTTAATTTTTTGRCTTTTTTTTCTGAATTCTATCACACACAAATCACAGGACATTGTTAACCAATCTGTCAGGCTGTTCTCTTCAAAGCAGCGCAGTGCTTCATGTGTAATCTTCATCTCATAAAGTGATAATTTTATATGCATCTGGATCTCCTAAATGACTCCAGAAACTTGGCAACAGTCTGGTACATCAGAGATCCCCCASAGGGACCGCGAGCGGAGTGGGCATCATCTCTGGAACGCCTTCAGTTGTCAGACTCCCGAACAGATAAGGGTTTGCACAGTGAGGTATTCACTTCTGGGCAAGGATATATTAACTAAACCATCCTGCCCTTTATATAAGTTCCGTGGAGTATATCAGATTGTAAAAGCCAACCTCTGCACTGAGGCTAGGCCAGCTAGGAGGGACTTTGTAGGCAACCCTCTGTGATGTGTGGGGGAAAGGGCTTTCAGATAGCAGAAAAGGGAAGCTTATCTATAATACTTCCAAGTCTGCAACATCCTAAGAGTGCCCTCTGCTTGGCCTGCTTGAGTCGATAGAAGATTTCTAGCACCATYGATGAGAGAAAGGTTTTTCGGACATGATTTCTCTGTGGCTTTTCACTAACTACCCTAATGGGGCACAAGAGGACGTAATACATAAGAGCCAATGTGCTCCTGATTAGCTGCTGTGTTTCTCCTTCTCAGACTCCAAAGAGYGAGAACTGAAATCAAACCAGCTGACAGCTGCTTTTAAGATTTTAAAGGAATCAAAATAAGCTGCACTCGCTCTCAGTGGACGTCCTAGGATTCCCTAGAACTCACCCGTAGTGCTTCCTTGACTTGAAYATGCATACTAACGTTGCTTTGGTTCATTGCACGGTTCACAGTCATATGAACATAAGGTCAGATAAACTCAGGGATAAGGAGATAGTCCTGCTTTTTAAAGGGATAGTGTAAAAGAAAGCATATGTAATGTACGCTTATAGAACAACAGATCTGTGAGTGAATTAAATTATAGCACCAGCATGCCCGAAGCTGAGTACAATAGCACAAAYTCTACATAGTTAGCTTTAAGCAAATAAACCATTGCCATCTCTCAAATGCAAAATAAATAAACCTAAACAAAATGTGTTTATTTAAATAATGTTTCAAAAAAACAGGGCTCACTTCTAATGACATTCTTTCCATCGAGTTCAGTAGGCATTAGATCAGACCTTTAGATTTCTGTCGATATCTCAGTCAGCAGTCTCCTTTTGCTGGTATTTTATCCATCTGTGTGGTCTGTTCTGAAGCTTGATGTGCTGCAATCAGAGGAGATTCAAGGATTCCCCAAGTGCTTTCCCCTGAGGGCACTTGGCATGAGATTTTCCAGAGAGAAGAACCTTTGAACACTTTTTGGTTGTACGTTTTCAGAGGTGAACATGCAGCAAGTAGTATTCAGAGGCTGACTCTGGGAAAAATATCCCTGCTCAGTTCTCTACATTTTCTCAAACACACACAAAAAAAACCCTGAGGCTAAGGGCTGATCAGTTATAYTGCAGTTTGTTTTCTGGAAAGAATCCTAAGGCATGAAATCCAAATGATATGAATTGACAACAAAATGTATTTATCATTGATTCACTGGTGGATTGGCCCAGAAAGTGAGGASCAATCAGTTTTTCTTAAAGCATTTGCTCCTGGAAAGTAAAATGAAACTAAATCACTCTATCAAATTATTTTCACTGGTGAATACYGTGCAACAAAGAGAAACTGAGCTTCAAAGTATCCCAAAATTTTCACAGTCAGGCTACTAGTTGTAGCATGACTTGGAAAGATTTCCTCCCCTGGGATGCCACCTTTCATTCTGGGGCTTTGTTCTGTATCACTCTTTTCAGATAGGCCCTGGCAGGTTGGGAGACATAGCTGTCCCTCAAACAAAATGGAAACCCGCTCCAACGTTTACTGGTCATCTTGAATGTTCACTCAATCTAAACCAGGAGGGAATACCTTTTAAACACTTTCACCATGATATACATTTTGATGCTTTTGGGCATTATAGGTATTTCTAGCGTACTTTGGGWACACGGACTTCAAAAAAAGTTCAAAAAGTTTGACAGATAAGTATTGACTGTGATTCAAACCAAACCCTCTCAAACCAGAGTTGCTCATTTTTTTTCCTACATATGTACTAAGTTCATGGTATGAAACCTCTGTCAACACCAAAAGCAGTTTTGAGTATTGTTGCTTTCTGTGTTGTGGTACGATCTTTTCTATGTATATGCCTGCARCCTGGGTTGAGAGGGTTTTGATCTGGTATTTCATGGAAGGCTTTCCTCATTCAATTCAATCCAATTTCTAGGACTAGCGCAGAGAAGGTTGGGGCTACAGAGGTGAAATTCTATTCCTACGCTAGTAACAAACAATGCAATTCCACTGAAATCGTGGCACAGTCCTATATTTAGCTGCTGAACCAAAAGTAAAATTTAATAGCATTGAACATGATTCAGTGGTTCTAAAAACAGAATGAAGAATTTTCATTTGCAAATTTCTTCCCAATCTCACGTTTGCTTTCTCTCTCTCTCTCTCTCTCTTTCTTTTCTTTCTTTCTTTTCTTTCTTTTCTTTCTTTTCTTTCTTTCTTTTTTTTTCTTTTTTTCTTTTTTTTTCTGGCTATGCACTACCCTGAGGCTATGGGGAATCTTGTACAATGGTCACTGCATTTTTGTAGGTTTGTTGGCCAGTGTATGACAAACCTAATAAGTGATGTGAATGGCACTCTACTGCTCTGCTGCTAGTGACTGGACCACTCATCAACTCAGACTCCATCCTGATTCAACAAGTATTTCTTTCCTTTAAAAGTGAGCCTTAAATGAAATTCACATTACAATTATCTTTTATCAACTTCCTATAGGTTACTTCATCCCACTGGCAAGAATATATAAACTGGATGTATTTTTGTAAAGCCTAACAGAAATAATACGTTGACTGACACAACTGCAGCATCTGCACTATCAGATATGGTGATACTGGCTGCCACAGTGGCCCAATATAGTGTGATATGCATGTAAAGCAATACTGAATCTGTTCTTTACAGAACAACCTCATCACACCCAATCCTGTTATCCACTGTTTAATCTGTTAAAGAAGAAAAGCTGTGAATATTTCTGGGTGGGAAGACAGTAGTATCTGGGAAAACAAACATGTTCTTAGCCTGTTCAAGAGCTCGTCAGAAAAATGAGTCTGATGCAGTAGCCGTTAGCTGTCTAGGAAAATCTCCAGCCCCTCTAGGTGAGGACCAGATCAGATCCCATCATGCCTGTCACTGAGCAGTCACAGATAACTAGGGACCAGTCTGTTTGCTGGACTATAGGTGAAACTGTGAAGATAAARATATTGCCACAGACTCACCAGATTTTATTACAAAGAAAAAAAGGGTATAGTTTGGGCACTGGGTTTTTTTTYCCCTCAGCCATTTCCCTGACAGGGCCCACAGCAGATACAGTGGTAGAAGTGTGCTGCAGTGGTTGACTACAAGAGAAAATCAAGCATTTTCCTGMAGGATGTGGCCAGCTCACAGCTACTTTCCACTTCAGCTCTGCACATCTCCAAACCAGCAATTAAGACATCCAAGAATTTCACACTGTGGAAAAGGAGCAACCCCAGACAGTGCCATGAACAGAGCATGTGGAAGGAAAGGCAAGCAAATTGATCATGGAAAAATGAGGTAAATGATCCCTTTGACCACTGTTTCTTCTGTTAAACTATTTCCCAGAATACAGTCATAGCATTAAAACTTTCCTTTAGAGGGTCTGTGATAATAACTTTTCTGCACTTGTTTGAGGCAAATTATCACTTCTGCCATCTTTCATCTTAAGGGTAGATGAACACCACCACTCCTCTGCTTTATTTAGTGGTATAGGCTCATTTATATGATGCTACATACCTTTTTCATGAATGTCTGGCTCTATTTTCTCTAACATAGTACTCCCGCCCTCAATTCCTGCAAGACCTGTTCATTTCCCTGTTTCCACTCTTCCCTCTTTGAATTTCTCTCTGGCTTTCAATTTTCTGTGTCAAATGCAATGTCCTCTGGACTTTTCTCATGTTGTGCAATTGCTATTGCAGATGGATGCTCCTCAAACTCTTCTTCACCCTTTTATACTACTGCTCTCTTTCCTCTGTGCTCTTAACTCAAATGGCCTCCCAGATCTTGCTTGTTAGACATCTTCACTGTTCTTAATTTCTAGCAATATGTCTATGTGAAATTAGTTAACAAATAATGATCAGACAGGAGCCAGTTAATTTTGTGAGRAGAGACTCATTAAGCCACATAAAGAAACTTGGTGTGTATTTTTCAGATTCCACTAGGAGTTAGGTGCCTGAATCTGAAATTTTGAAAATATTCCCTGGCAGGTTTTCCTCAGCAATCCTATGCTGTTTACAGTAACTGCACCAGGTTGGCATTTGTCAGTCTTTCATTCAAGACCAGACAGGAGCTCAGAGGCAGTGATGCACTATTCGGGCAGAGGGCAGGGACAAGGTGTTATCTCCAGGTCCCCGGTTAGTTCACCCAGAGCCATCTCGAGATGTGGCATCAATTAGGAAGAGGTTGGCCTAGTCAAAAAGACAGCAGTCTTCCTTGAGAACCTGTTATGGACTTCAGATTTACGGTATCCATCATTAGCAATGTGCTAATCTTCTTGTAGTGAGATATCTGTGTAATAAATGTTAAAGACTTTTCTGAGCAGTGAGATGGAATAAAGTATTCTTGCTAGGATCCGCTGTAAAATACAGATGCCAAGCACTATTCTCTAAGCCCATACCAGGAAAGTAATTAGAGGTTTTATTACTAAATCACTTGCATTGCTTCTTTTTAAAGTAGCTTGTTCTTGTTAAATAGCTATTTGAGTTTTCATTTTTTACATCTATAGAAAAGTAGCAACGAGCTGATTTGAAAAATACCACAAAGTACATCCTAAAAAGTAAACAGTGGAACAATAGCTAACTACAATAGCTATATAGTCCTACTGAAATGCCTGAAAACAAGAAACTAAAGAGATCATGAACCCTGCAAAATTTTCCCTTACTCATGAGTAATCCCATGTTATTCCAGTAGAACAGCTCACATGAACAAATGTAAGCATGTATTACCTGTTTCACTGTGTTGGCTTTGTGACTTTACTGACAAAAGTTCAAATTAATTCCCTGCAGATTTAATCCAAGTTCACTCCTTACCATAGGTTAGTGTTGGGAAATTGTTTAACTGTCTCCATTTGTCTTTCTTTTTTATTCTCATCCAGATCAGATTTTGTTGGTGCAGATATTGGGACAGTATCTACAACGTGGCGGCACATCTTAATGTGAAAAGTGGGCTAGATACCTAGCTGGAATTTGCTCCGATCAAATATCAGTAGGTGACAAGGAGAAAAAGGAGAAAGGCAACAGTGAGGAGCTGCTTGTTTTTACCAGTGTGCATTGCTCTTAACTAGACACTGATGTCTCTGTTAAGCGGGAGTAGCATGTCGCTGGGACTTGCTGATTTTCACAGAGCAGGTTAAGAATGTGAAGGACAGATCAAAACTGGGGCTGGCCAGCAGCCTTTGGGATATTTGCAAGCAAACTCAAAGTGCACGGAAGTTTTACGTGAGCCTCTATGTGCAGACACTCCTGTGTGATTATCTGGATTTTTTCCCCCTCTTTCCCTGGCAGTCTCCTAATACCCCTTTATTTCCCATTTTTCTGACTTTTTTTCCTCACTGGACACAAGCATTTGACTCATTTCAAACTATCAGCAGAAGTGAGAAGCCCTCCAAACTCTGTTATTGATAATGAATAATTAGAAATAAACAAAATCACTCCTGCATCCTGGGAGAAAGAGAACCAAAAGTGATGAAGTATTTCTGGTCAGGTTCTTCGTATCAGAGTTCTTGTGACAGAGCAATGCGTAGCAGCACTGCTATAGCGCTTTTGGTTTGGCAGCAAAACAGGAAGACAAGAAAGAAACAGTCATTTGGGTCAGATCCTTTTCTTAAGCTTAGTTACTTTATCTGGGTCAACTCTGAAATGAAAACCTAAAGCATTTTATTTTGAAACAGTCAAAATGAAATGCTTAGTTTTTTCAAAATGTTTCCATACTTTATCTGCTGCCTTGATTGACAACCTCAATTCACAGGTGGATCTTGCTCCTCTGAAATGACACTTTTTGGTGAATTTAATCTTCAACTTTTTAAAATATTATTTGCATAGCATTTACTTATTCACCTTATTCACCAGATCTACGACAAGCCTCCACAAAGCAGAGCTCCCTGCTGATGGCAGATGAGTACCTCACAACAGTACCAACTTGCTGCAGTATCAGTTTTCTGTTCTGTAATTTATACCCTTCTACGCCATGTTGATTTTGCAGAATAACCTGGTCCATGACATTCCCAGTTTCTCGCCACTCTCTCATCAGGTAGCTCGGGCTCAAGATTTCTCATGTTGCAGCTTAGTGACAAGGAGATTTTTGGCACTCTCACTGTCTGCTGGTGAATGAAGGGAAGTGTGCCATGAATGTTTGCTTGGCTTTGATATTGCTTTGTCCTACGGACAAGTGGATTTAGAAACGCAGCAATTTTCTAAACACATTCTCCCTCCCTGCACTGCCTCAGTCCATTTAGCACTTTTCCATCCCTGTACATGTTGGACTCAAACTAGCTTTGCCTGTGGCTAGCTAGGCCCTTCATATATTTCACATCTTCAAGTCCAGGCCTTGCTTGCAATGAGGGCAGCAGAACATATCTACCGTGCAGATTATGCCCCAGGGTCTAGTAAGAGCTGCTGCATTTAGACGTATGGTGTCTGCCTGGAAGGCCTCAAGGGATTAAAGTGATTCTCAGCTGAAAGGAGAATGAAAACTGAGAGGCTGCTATCACTGGAGGAGAGAAAGCCCTTGTTTTCCTACAACTCGTCACTTGCTGGGCAGATGGAGGGAGCACGTGCCTCCCCACAGTGTTGAGTCAAACCTCAAACTGTAAACCTGACCTCGCAACACCTCTTGAGAGGGGCCAAAATAATCCCTAAATTACTTTGGTTTGGGCCTCTCAGTATCCTGCGGGATTTTGCAGTCTGCAAGGCGGCTGGCCTCCAGGCATGCCTTGCTGGTGTCAGGTGATTGGTGTGCTCTGCAAAGGGGAAAAGAGAGTTTAGATGCAGAGACTGATAAATCTAGATGCTCAGAATTTTGCCTCTCCTATTTTATAATTCCTAAATTAGCCTCTCAGTGAAACTTTAGGTRTTTGCCTATAAAAATCTGAAAATATCTGTTAGTTTTATGCTGGACCACTTTCTTTTTTTTCCTCTGAATGTTTGCAACTTTATGAGATTCCCAATGGGATCTGTTGACTCAGAGTAAGATTTCCGAGTACATACATGCCCAGTGTCAGGGCCTGTTTACTAGAGGTCATGTTCCAGCTAATAACCCTAGCTAATGGGGTCACGCTCAGCAGTACTAATTCAGGAAATAAATTCTCTGGTATCACTAAAACTTTGACTCCCACCCAATATACCAAATTAAGCATATGAATACTGGCACAATAATTTGATTTTTTCATTGTCATGTGATCGCTTTTTAATTTGTTTCATGATGTGTCGACTTTTACATCTAAGACTGATATTACTCCCTTAAGGTTAGATGCATTATCTTGCATCTTATTCATTAGAAAGCAAGGATGTCTAAGTACTAGTGACATGAGTTTTCTAAGGGTCTCTGTTTACAGTAAATACAGGACAGCTTTAAAAAGCAATCTGTGCAGCTGGCTTTAATGGTGGCATAGCTCACATAGCAACATTTTGATGCACTCCTTAGGGCACGGATTGTGAAATGTTCTAATTTACTCTTTTCCTCTGAACAATGCTCAGCTATACTAACAGTGCATTTTGACAAAGATTAAGTGTAGGACTGTAGGAACAGCTGATGTGCAGTCGTTATAAAATGGTGCCTTGGTGCATTCACCATTGCCAGAAACCTTGCCCAGGGCTTCTCTGACCAGTGTAGCAGTGGTCTGGCAGATGAGCCGTCTCTTCTCTTGCTTGGGTGTAGCACAGATCCACGTAGCACAGCCTGAAAATTCACGGTGATTAGATCTTAGTAAAACATATCCCTGTGTGATATTTGCAGCTGACTGTTGGCAAAGCAAAGTCCGGAGCGGCAGGCTACATGTCGAAACGCTCAGCCTTTTCCCTTGCATCATCCGCGCTAGCTGTGAGATGACAAAACCAGCCCAACTGTTGCTTCTGGCATAGCATAGCTATGTCATGGCCCTCATGGCAGATGACTGAGGTGAAGGTATTAACATAGCTCACATTCGCTGTGTGCTGGCACGCTGTCCTCCCGGCTCTGCCCAGAGCCCTGCGGGTGGTTTCAGCACATGCTGTAGCTGTCTGTGTGTCTGTCACAGCCTCGGGAGCCATCCTGCCCCATCCCATTGACTACTAGAAAAAGAGAAACAAAATGCAGCAAGAATAATGGCTTCAAGCTGTGATTTTGAAGGACCAGGGACCAGGGCTCCTGCAAGAAGAATCCCTTTCCTGAACACCAAAACAAAGGGTCAGAACCAAGTAAATTCATTTTCCCCTTCTAGAATAAGGATTTTGCCAAAGCACAGACATGCAGTAGCCTGGTCCCTTAGACTCACTGAAATGTGTTCCTGTCATCAGAAACCTCCACTGTCAGTGAAAATCTTCCTGCTACATGCTGCTCTTTGGGACTGAGCACATATACAGTCACACGTAACTCACCACATCATATATCTTCTCGATGTCCCTGATTTAAAAATCTCTTTATCACATGGTGGCAGTTTGTCTGAAATTTGAGGGCTTGGCTTATGCTCGGGTGAATGTGCCATACGGTCCTGGTTCCACTCTCTGACCAGCCAAGTTTAACTGGTCTAATTAGGCTTGTGGGGCAGTCACCCTCAAAGAGTGAAGCTGAAATCATCTTAGCATGCTGGTTGAGTGTATGGCTGCATATTTTACTCCCAGTGATGCTGGAACGTATGGCACAACCCAACTGCACAGCCGAGCGAAAAGTACAGAAATGAAAAACTGCCAAAGTTAAGAGAGAATTTTCCTGTGAGAGGGAATTGGAACCAATATCCGTGAAACCATTCCTGACTCGGTCACCCGCCTATATGTTGTTGAGTCATTTAGTCTCTAATCTTGGCCCAGCTTCTCATTTTCTTCTGTTTAGTCTGAGAATGGTTCCCTGGACTGCGGCTCTGCGAATTCCCAGCCTGAGCTCCCTCTGCTGGCACTGGCTCTGCAGCGCCCACCTGCACAGGCGGGCAGGCAGGAAAATGTATTCCCCCCTGGAAAGTTATTTAACAAACAGACCTTTTAAAATTTCTCATAGCTGGAGGATATAGGTCCGAGTTCCTTGCTTTGCTCTTCTTCCGCTTCTGGGATGAGCACCTTAACCACCTAGCTGCTGGCAAAACTGGTGTGAGTGCCTTTTAACCCTCTGCTGGATGGGTCTCAATCTTGTTTCAGGCAATAACAGCAAAGGGGAGATTTTGGCCTGGATCGCCTACTCCAAAGTAAGCACTCTGTAGAGACAGCATTGCTGTAAGGTTTCATCTTCAGCCGATGCTTATTTGACCCTGCTGAGCAGGGAGGTTGGACTAAATGATCTCCAGAGGTCCCTTCCAACCTTACTGATTCTATGATTCTGTGAKTCTATGATTTAATTATTTACCTTGCAGTGGAATAACTTCAGCCCTGGGAGTGGAGAGAGACTCACCCCAGACTAGTCAAAAACCTTATCTCCTAGTGGTAGGTTTGGGAAAAGCCTATTGGCTCTTATTAGCAGAAAACTCAAACTCAAATTACTGGTTTGATTCAAGCACGGCAGGGGTTTGARCCAGGCTCACTGCAAAGTGCCCTAACCATCCTGCTCTTGCTAGTCATAAGTTCAATTTCTTCTGGAAATTCTTTTGGGAAAACTTCCTAGCATCCTAGGTAATATTTCACTGAACTGACACATCCTTTTGCATCATAAGAAGAGTCTCTTTCAGAATCTTTTCTGATGAAAACCTGTTTCCCCACTGGCTCTAAAAGAAAGTCAAGATGCCCAAGTAAATTACTTTTGTACTAGAAATGCAGGCAGTAAAGCAGTGTTAGGAAAAGGTTTTCTATTTCCAAAGTTGCATTAAGCAGAAAAATATCCAAATGCATTAAATGCCTAGTTTGGTCTACTGATTCATGCTCATTGATCTGGGTGCTTCCTTTGAGCCCGCAGAAGTCAGTGTTCTGGGATCAATCCACACAAACTGTATTTACATGCCAGAGCTTTTGACTGTGAACTCGTCGCAGGAAGAACTATGCGTTATTACGTATTTGTGCTCCACCTACCAGTGCYTTCGATAACATTGCAAAGGCTTCTTGCTTTTATTCCAAGCGAGCTCTTTTACCGTGGTCATCACTCAGAGCAGGCAGGGAAAGTGCAGTCCTTTCATTGCCACAGGTTTCTTAGCACAGTTTTAGTGGGTTTTGGACTGCTGTGGGCTGAGCTCCAGGCTGTAGAGGTACAAGGCATCCTGTGGTTTGCATGGAGAAGTGCAAAAGCGTTACTCGCTGCTCTTTGGAAGAGAGGGAAAAAAAGACAAAAGGTGGCATTTACTACTTGCTCTGTAGTAAGTGGCTCCCCATGACCTACGCATTGCAACCACAGCCAGCAGTGCTGGTAGATTATTAGGTTCAGGACCTTTTTTACTTTTTTTTTCTTCTTTTGAAGGAGAGGAAGGAAAGGGAGGAATTCAGGAYAGGACAGACCCATTATCACACCAGAGATGCTGAGCTAAATCCAGAARGTTTTACTCATTTCTTTTCTTGGGTAGTGCTCCTTCAGTAGGGAATGGGACTCGTGCCTAAAGAAGGACTACAGGATTTGACCCAATGAAATTAACTTACAAACCTTTCTTGTGGCTCACAGAGAGTAGGTGACTTCAAGCTCACCTTAGAGGGTGCAGTCATACAGGTTCAAAATAATATCTGGGCTTTTTTTTTTCTTTCCTTTTTTTTAACCTCTTTATAGTGTTCTTTTCCCAGTCAGTAGTCTTTCCTACAGCTGATTCCTAATGTTTTACAGGATGACTTACACATCCTGCCTTTGCAGCAGACTAATACCCAGGTTTGAATTACTATTGAATAAGCAGCAATGAAATCTCTATCAAAATAATCAGTAGTTCCAAAAACCACAAACAACAAAACAAGCAGAGTTGAACTAACTCAGCAAGACCATTTGTAGAATAAGGGACTGTGAGTCATTTTTCTTTTCCCTCCCTCAGCAAACTCCATCGCTGCCTCACGCAGCCCCGGGGAGGGCAGGTGGAGTGGGTAGGGCATGACTTCAGAAAGTTAAAAAAAAAAAGAAAGAAAAAAAGAAAGTCGACATCACTCATGTCACATGATGAGAAGGGACCAATGGAAGCAGGTTATGGAAAGGGGAACAGTTAAATTTGTAATTTTGGTTGTGTGAAACACTTCTTTGGGCCTCATAAACAACCACAGAACCACAAGTTGGGTACAGAGGCAGTCACACAAGAGCGGGTCCGGGATATTGGTCAGCAGGCAGGGCGAATCGTTTTGACTGCAAACCACAGAGTTTCGTAGAGTGGTAAGCATCATCAACCACAACCGATCCGCTATTTTTTTTTTCTTTTAAGAAACAATTTCGGAGTTGATATAGCAAAAGAATCTTATAATCCGTTTTGCGTTGCTCCAGAGGCACGGGGATTGAATAGAGAGTGATGGCTGGGAGGAGGGTGGTAAGAATGACCATTCTTCATTTTTCACTTCCCAAGGTAGAAGAAATCATATATTCCTTCACTTTAAAGAGAGAGTAAGTTTTAAAGAGGAAACAATGGCTTCAAACAGCATATTTGAGTCACTTCCTTCTTACCAGCACTTCTTGAGAGGTAAGTGCCATTCAGACTTTCTAAATATACTTTTTACTATCCCATACTTAAGAAAATGCATGTTTGGAAAGCATTTTGAGATGCTGTTGTAGTACATCTTGTTTCCTGCTTCTGTTTTCTTTGAGGAGTTCTAAGTGAAGCTAATATTTGAGCTTGTAGAAATACTATCTCATTACTTATCAGTCCTTTAAAGAGCTCATAAGAAGGACTCGTGAGCTGTTCAAATAGTCATTGCATGCTGGTTAATTTTCTCTTCATAAATCAAAGTGCATTGGAATAATTCACATGAACTACTGCAGATGCAGTAGCAGCAGCACAAGCCGTTTTTGCTTCTTTTTGGCAGAATTAGGACTTTGCGAGCSACTGCCATGAAAAATGACAGCCAAGAGCATATGACACATTGCAGACTAAAACACAGTGAGCAAGCAGCAAGCTCGTGTGCACAGCCAGCAGAGCGTGATACTGTCTCATTTATGCTACGCTCTCAAGCTAGGTAAAGGCATGTTCACTGGGAAGCAGTCAAAAAAGCTTAGAAACCTGTTTAAAGTTAGCAACTCACGTGGCTCAGGAAAAGAAGTGGTGTGGATAAACTCAAGAGTTGCTGTTGATGCCCTGTAGGTCTCAGATAACTGTGAATTATCGGCTGCAACCACGCTTAGTGAAATGAAGCAGTCCTCTAAAGGCTGAGACAGGAATTAAACTGCATCACTCAGCAATCTGTCTTTTTTAAACAGTGACAAAGAATTTGCAGAAGGTCATTCTGATATTCTCACAAACCCCTGTGGAGTAAATGGTTTAGTCATGGGTTATTCATACTAGCAAGCCAGGGACTAGCACAAGAAACTTGTCCGCTTCCTTGTAACTACCCCCCTAAATAGCCAATGATACAACTGAACTTTTCCCCTTCGACATGATCCTCTGGCCACTCGAGCCCTTTGCCGGGCTGTGCCTGCGTGGATGACAGCGCGTACACAGCCATACGCAGATCGCTCATCAGACTTGGCCGGGCGCTGCGAGAGAGCAGCACTTCATCACTCTTTATAGTTACAGACTACAGTTTCCTGGCCTTGCTGGTGGTGTCAGTGTGAGTCACACGTTATTCATATTAATAAGGAGGCTGGAGAATGCGGAAGGCTTGGCTCAGCRGCGGTGCTGCAGCAGGCAGCACCGCCAGCGCTGCGCTGCTCCTGCCCCGCCGCTCTCCTCCGGTGCAAACGCAGGGCGAGCGTGGAGCGGGGAGACTTTAGCGCTCTCTTCTCGCTTCCYTTTCTTCTTTCTGCCCCGTGTATTGAAGGTCTCTCTGCGTCTATTTTTACTGAGAGTTGAATCACAGCGAGCTGCGCCGCATGAGTCACGCAGGCTTGCAGCGTCGTCTTGTCTGCCGAGGGAGATACTGAAGGTTTACAAAAGCTGCTAACTGCTCTCCAGCACACTCAGTACTAGCGTTTCCTCAGCRCTGCCACCAAGCAAAGGAAGCAATACTGGTAGAATAACAAGAAAGATCTTCCCGCCTTTCATCAGCTCTTTCTTTTTTTCTCTCCCTTCACTCACACAAATATTTACTGCAATCCATAGCACAGGAAGACTTTTTGAGGAAATTGTGTGCCTTTGCTAAAGCAACAAAGTGAACCTCATGGGGCCATGCTTGTCATGTGTGGCAGTGCACAGCCAGCCCGGGGTGAGCTCAGGGGACGCTGGATGCCATGTCACGGGCCAGAGCTCAGACAGCCCAAGAAGGGCTGAGTGGAGACCGAGGACCAAGTCTCTATTGGCTAGAGAAGGTGGCGTTTCGTTAAAGTTGGTTAATCCAGCAAGTGTTGTAGTTTAACACTTCAGTATGGATATTGGTATCCTCCTTATTGCTGTTGTTCTTATTGCTAAGGTTGTTACGATGCCAATATTTTGGATTCTGTTCGTGGACTAGGTCCCCATTGTGGTGGTTAACTTAAGGTATTTGTCCAGTATTTTTGCAATGCTGGTACAGATCCTGGTACATTATCCAGCATAAGCAAGATCAAACTCCAGCAGTACAGTGCTAGAAAAGCTTGGGCAACAGCACGTCAGTTGAGTTATAAAGCAAACGTTTCATCATTGCGAAAGAATATTGTGTTTAAACTTGGAAGCCTGTGACAGTTTTCCAGCAGTTCCTTTTTTGTTTCTCTCTTTATTCAAATGAACTTCAGACAATTTCAAAATCCTGGACTCAACAAGAGTAATGCTTGGGCCTTGGAGCAAGAAAAATAATCATCCCTAGGGTGGATTGTTCTCACCCATATTTCTCAATAGTGTTTACATAGACTGGTGATTAGAAATGTCCMAAACTGTCTCTTTTCTTTTTTTCCCGCCAAAATTTATTGCAGTTTCTCTCTTAACTGAAATTATGAGGTAAAGGGAAAAATAACAAGTTGTTTTCTGCCATGGATTTCACTTTATCAGTCCATGCAGTTCTCTGAGAAGGAAATCCATAACTCTTTTTTTAGCATGATACTATGTGAAAATTGGGAAAAAAAGAGGGGAGTGGGGAAGCAGAACAATTGTTCCAGCTTCTGTGAACAGTGACAGACATAGAAAGCCTGACATATTAATTGAATGTGGTATACCACAAAGGATATGGCCCTTTTTCTATCACACCACACCAGGTCCTCGCTTCTGCCACTAGGTAAAGAAATGAAGATTACATTGAAACTTCCAATGGTGTGCTCTGCCTGCTGAACGCATTCAAATGTTTACCAGCTCTGCTTCTAATGACAGCCTCTTTTTCCTAATGTCCTGTTTCAGTTTATGGGTCTGGGATTGGTGTTAGGAGTACAAAATAAGAACATTTCCAAGTGATCTGCTACAGTGCAGCCAGTAGAAAACAGTTACTCGTTTCTGAAATCTGGGCCTATACCGGCCACACTGTAGTTCAAACTTCCACCTTAGTGTATATTCATAGTAGAAGGAGGGGTTTGCTGGTTTCATAAGGGTTCCCCACAGGTTAGTTTGCATCGGCCAGGCCACAGCAGTGATATCTTTCGGACAGGGAGACCATGARAACAAGACCCGTTGGGATGTCTTGCATTTAAAGAGTGTGTATATGGTTTTAAAAGGGGGCCTAGGCAGTTACATGGCATTGCCTCACTCCCATAACTTCTTTTTTTCTTTCTTAAGGGCATTGGACTGTCTTGTAAGGTCTCCTAATAATTTTGCCTGCAAAGAAAGACTAATCATTTTGCAGGGTTTTTATGGGGCTCTAAATAGCATGAAGCATCATATTTTCCAGGAGAGTGCTTTTTCCTCATTTTTCCTTTGTTGAAAGGTCTAATTATTTCAATACGCAAAGAAGGTTGCTCCTGGTTTTGACTTTGTTGTGTTTTGTTAATTAATCAAGGCGTCAAAGAATTGTGGTGCAATTTTTCTTTGGTTTCTTATCAAACAAAAAAAAAAATCCACAGAAGCACTTTTTTACCACTTGGAAAAAATACACTTTGCATACTTCCTTCTTAGTTATAATACTCCAGTAGTGCCTAGCCCAGGTATTTTCCTTTACAAATGCTAAGCGTAGCAAGAAGCTCTCCTTGCTCTGAAAGGCTTCCCGGCCTGATTCTGTGAACGATTACATCGTGTACTCTTTCCCAYCGCAAGTCAGTGGCTCTGACTAGCCTTGTGACTGGATTTATGTAGGCAGACTCCTAATGTCCCTGGTGCTATACGTGAGTGAAGGAAGCAAGGTCACCTGAGACTCCGCGTTGTTGTGACAGTTTGCGCTGGCAGTGTATGAGACCTCCTTGTGTACAAATGTTTGTCTCCAAACGTCCCGTGTGAACAGTGGGGCAGTGTCACCTCAAAGTCTTATTGACTTCACTCCTCTCTGGAGCTACATGCTAAACGTTATCCACAGCCCTGCTTTTATTCAGCAGAGTACATTATTCCAAATGAAATCAAGGCAAATACCCTCCTCTRTCATAAATGTTTCCAGGCTCAGCCCTTTAGTGGTTCTGGTGCACACTGGGGCATTGAGTACTGCAGAAAGGCATCTAACGCCAGCATAGCTATTCCCTTTGGGCTCTGGTATGTAATACCAAACAAGCTCAGCAGGGTGGAAAGTGCAGCATCCTCCCCATGGAGGACTTTGGAGGCAGCCAGCTCATTGCATGGCTCATCTGCAGGATCATTAATCCTTAGACAATCTTCTCATAGGAAAAAGAAATAGCTGAAAATTTGATAAAGATTTCAGACTCTTAGGATTTGTAGCACTATTAAAAGTAATCAGATACTAAAAATATCTTGTCAAAAGACATGTTTCTTTGGGAGATGCACAATACACAGCACTGAAATGTGTTTGAAAAGCTCTTTTCACTTGCTCCCGTAGTAAATGAACCCTATCTTTTCACAATAGAATACACTATTGTCACTGAGTAGAGAGGAAAGTTTTCCAGCACTTTTGCAGACTATCAGAACTTTAACAGTTAATCTGTGTCAGCAGAATAAAATGCTAGCTGCATCTTTTAAGTATAAAATTGAAGTAAAACTCATAAAAGTCTTGGCTTTCTAGAACTAAAAAAAAATTACACGTTTGATTTGCACAATCTTTTCTCTATTCGAGACTTTTTTTCATTTAAAAGCTTTGGGAAACAACCAAATGTAGATTATACCTGTACACAGAAATTCCTGTGAAGTATGGTAAGTACYTGACAGAAAGGAATACATTGCCCTGGTAAGATCAAGAGATTTTATTCTGGGCCTAAATACTAAATTCAGTGTTTAAGCAACCACTCTACATAGTGATGGGGAGAGCCTGACAGCATTAGYAAGGACTTAGTGGTCATGGTTTGTTGACAGATACCCCGGATTGGCTTGCCCTTTATCACGTGCTGTTAATAAGATATTGTTGGTTTGCAGCTGTGCCTTTGGTGTTTGCAATGCCTTTGAGTGCATTTTAAGCAGAGAATCGAACTCTAGCATTGAGATAGTTCTCTAAGGAGAAATAAAGGTTTCTCCCCTGCACTACCAGTGTAAGCAGTATGAATACAAAATAAATGACATTATTTTTCACTACCAGAACATAATCATGATTTAGTCYGACTGCTAATGAATGACCCCAAAAGAACCCTCTGCTTATCTTTACATGCATATGAACACCAGTGATATTGAAAAGATTAAGAACATAATGTATGACCTCTTAAAGAATTTTATTTTTAAACAGAGAATGAATATTTGCATCATCTTATTCTAGTGGGGAGAGTCTACAGCTATACCAAGAATGGCAAAGAAATTACTATTCTTGGATATACAGACGTATTTGCTTTTAAAATGTAAGTAGAAGAAATCTTACTGAAATGATTAAGGCATTTCTCTGCAAAACTATGAGGCTGTTCCACCAAAAGGGGAAACTCATTCTGTTCTGACATCCCTGCCACATGCACAGGGGATGTGCTGGGTCGCAGCAGTCTCTGCTGCACCTCTGAAGTGGCTGCCTGAAGGACCGGGCAGAGGTGTTGGTGTCAGAGCCCTTTTTGTCCTTGTGGAGCACAAAAGGGGAATGAAGGGCAGGTCCAGGAGCTGAAGGGAAATGCCTCTTGCAGGAAAAGGATAGGGTGGGCTGGTTCTCTACAGTGACTGCYGGCTATGATACCTCAGTAAGTGATAATTTGAAACTGTTCACCCTGTGACAAGAAAGGGAAACCTGTCTGCCTCATATATGCACAGCATAAGAGTTTGTATGTAGGAGGTTACCGCGGAGTATCTGGCTGGCCTTGGTCACTTGGTGGAGGAGGAAGGCTGAACCACGTAGCTATAAAGATTTTGCTCCAACACATGGGCTGCTCTGCTGAAAGACATGGATGCCTGACTGGCACTTGGAATAGGGCACCAGCGTTGGTCCAGTAGCAGGGTAGGCTACAAGTAGCTTTGGCTTTGTATAAGAGGATTGATTTATGTTGGCTAGAAAGGGAACAACTGCTCTTTGAACCCAATCCTACCTTGAAACCAAGAGTTTAGCAGGACCTGTAAAATAGTCGAGTATGAATATAGGTAACAGTTTCTTAATATGTACCAGCAAGGTAAAGAAAAAACAAGTTTTGGAAGGGTTAAGTTCTCCCCTTGTCTCTCGCTGCCATATTTTAGATCACAAACCAATCTCTGTTAAAGCTTGGAAAGAAAGCTTCCTGCGAAGCAGGTCTGTGATCTGCAAAATGAATTGAGGCTTCCTCTGAGACCTCTCGTACTAGCCTCTGGGAGAGATCGGACACTGGGTTAGGTGAATCACTGGTTTGAGAGAAGGACAAGAAAACATTACGCTGCCTCCATTACTTCTTCTGTGATCTTTTGAGCGTGAATAATATTTGTATAGACTTGAGTCAGTTTTCCAAATAGTAGAAGAGTGCTACAGGTATCTCCTTTCAAGTGTGTAATAAAAAGTGCTGGGTGACAACAATGGAGAAGCTGGTAGTAGTAGAACATTTACAAAAGTCTACATGGAGAAGTCCATGCATATGACAGCATATCCAGAGTGATACTGAATGCAAGCTGCCTCATTCTTGTCGCCAGCGGAAAAAAAGACTGGAAATTAAAAATTCAGACTGCTAGTGCATACTTTTCAAAAGAAAGGCTTTTTCTTCCACTTAAGTCCTAGCAAAGTAAGGCATGGGCTTACAACCAAGTTACTAAGTTCAAAACATTGAATTCTCTAGAAGAATTTATTCAGACAATTGAAATAGGGGAAAATGGACATAAAGAAATGACTGAGAGAGTCAAGAAGGAGAGAACACTGGTAGTTGCTACCCGGTAGCACTTCCAATTCATCCTTAATACTATCCACAGGGCTTACCACTTCTGCTTACAAGTGAAACTCTGCGAAATTGGGTGGTTTCACTTCACAAAGATCTGTGAGAACGTTTTCTCTGGCTTTGATCTGCCTGAGTTTTTCAGCCTGTGCTTTTTGTTTTGAGTTTCTGATTCCAGTGAACCCCAAAAGAGTCYGAATTAGGGGCTGGGGGGAGGGAGAGGTGCTCTTTTCCTTTCTGAGTATTTTGTCTTGCAGTGTTTTTTCTCTTGTCTGGTTTCATGCTGAAGCTATGATTTCGAGATGTGCTCAGAAACTGCCCTTAGGTAGGGTTTTGACTGTAAGCTGAAAGGCTAACCTCTCTTACAAATCTTTCCATGAATGTCRTGTGAAGAAACTTGAAACCTGTCAGGTTTAATGTAATTTGCTATAAACATTTCACACAGCGGTACTTAGGGCAAGCTGTAAAAATCTTGTCAAACCAGCAACTTTGGAAGATATTGACCAAGACCTCGAAATGCTCTGTTGGGGGTTTTAAAAGAGAAGGGTGACCCTTTGCAAAATATCTTGAATGTTATGGGTGAAGCACCACAGAGCACAGCCGAGCATCTGTTTCCTCTGTGACAAATGTCTTGCATGTTCTCAGACCCAGTCCTGCATACATCTYTCATAAGTACATTTTCTATCTGGTTTTCTGGTATATACCTGTGTCGTGCACCCCAGACACATGTCTCTGAGGTTTTGGGGCACTTACAGAAGCCTCAAATGARTATCTGAGGTTGCCAAACTCAGTAAGCATTGCTAAACCATCCTGCACAGTCCCCTGTTTTGGTGAACCTGCAACCTAAGTGCAGTGGGTGCRCTGAGTGGAGGCTGGGAGCAGTGTCACATCCTTTGCAGTGGGCAGATGAGCCTGTGTGCCTTTCAGCATTCATATCTCTATTTATACTTACTGCAGCATAGGATAGTGGAAGGTAAGCTGGTAGAGCAAAATCAAAGCACTGTCTGTCTGGCATAGAAAGCAAAKACAGATGCAATCACGTGGCTCTAAGTCACCACTAGCCAACTCCTCAGAAATGCTGATATATCCTGYGATGGTGAGCAGAGGGAGGAGATGTACCTCTGTTTTTTCACTACTGTTATTATCCACGCTAGCTAGATTTAAGTTAGCACTGCTCTACTCCCACCTGCCTGCAAATGTACTTCCCCTTTTCTCTGTAGACATCACCAGGAGCAGAAAACATGCCCTAGAGCCAATTCTTAGGATAACACCCTGGCTCGACCCAGTTAGTGRCAAAATTGTCATTAACTACTGTGCAGCTGGCTCTTTCCTCTAAGGAAAAAAACATCCAGAAAAATGTGACGATCAAGTCCAAGTTATAAATAAAATAGGATGTGAACTCTGAATGCCAGTGTTGAAATAGGGCCTGAAAGAAACAGAATTAAGGCACAAGTTTGTTTCATATGAYTCAAAGTAGCAGAACTAAAACTTGAGAATGAAATTCTCTTTCATCTCTCTTTCATCTAAGAAATACCGGCGGGTGGTGGAACAATCATTTATGGCATATGATGCATGGTTATAGGYGGAGTTTTGAGGTGACTGGGCACCAAGTCTGGTGATCAGGAGTTTAAGAGTGGAATGGGCAAGGTGTGTTTTCTCACATGAGTGGACTCATTTTAGGAGAAACACCAACAGAAGCACTCATTAGTGCATGCCATCTCTGATCTTCTGTAGAMGGACAGAGTGGGACAGGACTTCTGTTGAGTGCAGCAACAGATCTAAGAAGTAACCCTGGAAGCACTTTCCAAGAGGCAATAAGGCCTTACCTACATGATCAGTCTCCACACAACAAGGCTACTATGACTGTTGAACATCTGTCTGTATTGCACATGATCCTGAGCAGAATACTGATATGAGACTACAAGCTACGCCCAGTTCATAGGAAGTGTAATTTGTTTTACAATACAGTTACTAGATAATATCAGACTTCTGTAAAATGTTTCTGTTTTTCAGGGCCTATACGTAAATGAGCTTTGGGTTTTGCATAGGTTGGGTGTAACAATTCATAGCTGGAAGATACATTCAAGTTAAGTCCTTATTATCCCATTTGCATGAGGGTCGATGAATCAGTTACTACAGTATGGGGTAATTTAATTGCTCATATATCATGCATTCTCAATGTGCTTTGCAAAGAAATTCAGTACCACTTTGTGCATTGTACCTCTGTGGATCAGATGCAGGGAGSTATGGTGGTTACCTTGTTTGGGGTGCTCCACCAAGCTGGCAGCAGTGCTAGGAGCTAAACCTGTCTCCACCACATCGCAGATACTGTGCACACTTCTACGCTGACTGGCTTCCCATTTTGTGGGCACCATCTCACCTGAACTAATACCTGTGTGACAGATAGTGTGTGGAAAGCACTCTGCTCATTACTCTGGTGAGGGAAATGGAGTGTGCTCAGAAACTACTCAGGCAGGTCACAGTTGTCTTCTTGCTAAAATAAACCCAGCACAGGCAGCTTCAGTGTGCTTTGCTTCCCATATGCTTCCTAATGACCTCCAGTAACACAGCCTGGAGAGATGGCCACCTCTGAGAGGAGAGCAGAAACCTCAGTCTCCACACTAATTCTCTCTTTAGCTTCTGGACTGAGCCTGTAAAAAGTGATGATGTATGGTGTTCAACACGTGCACATTTTTTATGGTAAGCATCTGCAAATTCAAAGCAAGATTCAGGCTTCTAATTAGTCTTTTATATATATATGAACTGGAACTTATTCTGACTATACCTGCTGCATTAGAGCATTTGTCCCAGGATGTGAGGCTTTCTCCACTCCACCCTCTAAAATGACTTGCTTTTCTAAATGAAATGGGCTATTCTGGGTAGAGTGAAAACTAAAAACTGGAAATGGCTTGCCTAGTTAATAACAAAAAGTTACAGAATAAATCACTTAAGTTTAAAAGTGATGAGATAAATCACTTAAGTTTCATGGAACAATCAGAACTTCTATTTTTGTGGGGGTTTTTTCCTCCTAATAAGGATCATAATGTCTGGCAAACAGTCGGTTTTTTATGTTTTTTTTTTTTACACAGCCCAAAACAATTTCAAGTACAACTTCTGATAACTGATATTACTGCATATTGATATTTTTACATGCATCTATTTCACGCTGTGCAGCAGAAAAGACAGATTGGTCCTGAATAGCTTCTTTCCCTCACTATGTAGGAATAAGCTTTACCAGTATGAACGCTTTTATACCTATACAATAATTTCATTCGCATTCGGGAGACTGTTCTGCTTTAATTAGAACTGTGAAAACAAGAAGAAGGATTTACAGCTTGCTTGTGAGATGAAGTTATGCCATTAGAAAGACATCCCTACCAAGGAAGATGATTTAGGTTTGCATTTTACTGGGGAAATTAAAGAGGCCTAGTATTTTGCATATGTGCCATCTGATCCAAGAGTCATTGAAACTAGTGGAGAAACTCTGATGAGTTCCTTAGGCTTTGGAGTAGACCCACAGTGGCCATTCTCCTGTGGATAAAATCCTCTCAGCATTAACCATGAGAAGTCCCATAGCCAGTGTAGCCTGGGTCAGCAGCCACTCTTSACACTGCCATCCTCACACCTTCCCAAATATGAAATATAAGGTAATGAAGCCAATTCCCTTCTGTACCACAAACCTGCCTTTTGTTTTGGAGTGATGTCCTAGCACTTTCTGTACCTTTTTGCCAYGCTTGCAAGGGATGTTGAATAAAAAATTCCATCGTGTAAATCAGAGATGGTGTTTCAAGCTGCCTGCTGATGGGTAGGCTCCTTTTCACATGATTATTAGCCCAGCTGCCCCTTACTCCATCCAYCTCCTCTAAGCAGCTTCATTCCTCCAATGCCTCCTCCAGCCCCATTTGAGACCAACACAAAGCCCTTTCCGAGGCCTGCACTCCTCAGGGTTTGGTATGTCGTTGCTTTGACTAAACCACACAGTTCAAGATCAAAAGCRCTATTTAAACAGAAGCAGTTGGAGCTTTTTCAGGCTGTTTTATCTCCCCTTTCAGCCTTCACTCTAATGAAAGGGATTAGAAAATACAACAGCCCCACACTGCTGCTACGGACCAGCTCTGACAACCCCTGCGGTGTCCACATGGGTTGGCCGATGTTGTACAAGCTCAGGGCAGCAGCTCGAAAACGAGAGTGCAGCCAGTCTCTGTCTTTCTTCTTTTTTAAGTCCTGTTATGCCCAAACGCTGCCTCTATTCCCATGTTGGAGTATGTTATTGATGAGGCAGGGCACCGTGCTGCATCGTGGGGAGCCTCTCGTGCCAGGCGTGCGGCTCCAGCTGGGCATGACTGTCTTCCAGTGCCTGCCTTGTGCTGCAGAGCAAATGTGTAGGAAATAATGGTGAAATCTCACWTTTTACTCCATGGCATTGACTGATAAATACTAGCTTTTTCATAGCAATAGTGGCATTTGCTTTTGCAACCCCAACCCTACAGCCAAAGCGAGCACAGGGAGGAGAAAGATTCTTCCTCACTAAACAATTTTTCAACGCATTTTTCTTCTTTGGTTCATGAGTTGTTCTCTCCTTGACTGAAATTCTTTCATTTATCCTTTGCTAACTTCCTTAGCAAATACTTCCCATTCTCCAGATCATTCGTGAACAATTCTATTCTTTATATATTCTCATAATCCCACAGGACCGACTTCCTTACATGAGTCATACAGTTTCTGACGGAATGACACACAGAGGTAACCATGACAGCATAAGATGCCAGCTTGGTAGCTTTTTTCCTAATAGGTAACTTCAATCAGTAATTGAGTGTTACAGCCCAGAATTATAGCCTTTTCTTAAAGTTCAGGCTAATACAAATTGTTCATGCAGAAGTTCTGTTAAAATAATATCCAAAACATGATGGAGAAATTTACTTCCAGATTCTAATCTGTTTTCAAGGAAAATCTTTTCACTAATCCCTGAATTTTGTCTGAAGTCCTTTACTTGTTAAGATCTCAGCCTCTTTTCCTGCAAGGCATTGCTGCATACTTTTTTCTGTGGGAAATGTAGGCAAAAAACCCCACTAAAATATTGCATATTTGAACATCATTGAAACTGCTATTCAAGATGAAATTTGAATTCAAAAAATAACTTTTATAAAAACTTCAGCTGTCCTATTTTAGGAAATAATTAGCTGTAGCAATGTTTCCCTCCCTTTTTTTATTTTTAATGAGAGAATAAACTACCTTGTTMTTGAGGTTTTCATGAAATGCTGTAGTTTGCAATGTTTACTGTGAACAAATTATGCCAAACATTTCTAATACACAACTGGCATACTAATTTTACTACTAACTTTCAGTTCTGCAACTGGAGACCAAAATGCCTTCAGCTGTCACATACTGAAGAAAAAACAKGTGGATCATATACTTGATTCTCAAGGAGTAGACATGAAAAAAATCCATGGCAAACTTATTTCTTAATGGAATCCAGCACAGAAAGGACAGTGAGAATGTTAGGAGTAGGACGAGAAGGAAAAGAAGTATTTTATTACGTGGCAGAAGTCGCATGCCTGGCGAAGTCCTTKTATTAACAAAGCTCCTTTTCCTCAGCAGAGCTCTGAAATATAGCACTGTTTTCACTGGGAATGGCACTCCACCTCGAATAGGATGTACACTCAACCAATTGTGGCCGACAAGATTTCAGGGGATTGGTAGGTGTTGGAGACACCACGCACAGCTGCTGACATTTGAGACACAGGTGCTCAGAACTGCCTTTGCTAGCAAGCCAGCCAGAGCCAGAATAATGGAATATAAGTAACTCCCACGGTGTGCTCTGAGAATAATCCCCTGGCAKTTGATCAAATTTGGTGTTTGAAGCTTGGTGTTTGAACTAAGTTCCCCTATTATTCAGATCCTCATCCTACCTGCTTATTAAATTATTCACCTTTTCTTCACCAGCAGCTTCTCACTTTGGTTAGAATTAGATAGATACAGATGGCCAAAAGAAACCCTGTTTATTCGATGCCTAACACCTGGTACTGCTCCCTTTTGATCATTATGGCTGCACTCTTACCCCTTCCTAGATGATGTAGAAGATCAGAAAGAGATGGAAGAACTGGCTTCTTTTGGTGCTGGTATGCATTTTTGCTGTTTATTTTGTGGGCAGTCCTGTGTCAACAAATTGTACGTTCAGTTCTTTCTGTGTAAATGGTGAATACATCTCYGAGGTTTATAAATCTTCCTAAAATCTCAAATTTTGTATTGAACGTGGAGTGTTACTGGGTTCTCTGTGTTTCTTTTTCTGTCGGTTCATGTATTCCTTTTTCCAGCCTCTCCTAGAAGGCTTCTGCCTGAGGCTTAGCCTAATAGTTTAATTTTGGTAATGCAATAACACGAATGCAAAGTTAGAAGGTGTGTGGGGGAGGGGAGGAGAATGAAGCTAGGAAGGACAGAAATATTTCTCTGSTAGTTTCTTAGCCTTTTACATTTCCATATTTAGCATATGCTAATAAATGTGAAACTCGGTAGACAGCTTGCATCAGAATTCTGATGCAATTTACAGTGAGGTAGATAAAAGATGAGCCAAAAGATTGGCTCAGGCATTAAAGCTTAAATTTCATTCTATTTTTCCTTTTTTATTGAATCAYACTTCAGCATTAGCTTTAAGAGAGCCTTATAGGAAGTAGGTAACACAACTCATTTGGGTTTACGTTCTGCACTGGATATCAGCGTAGTGCGGGACATGTCCTCCACCAAACCAGAAATAACTTGAAATACCAGTAGTTATTACATTTTAAGTATCTGTAAGAACATATTTTGGACCACAGTGTTACTATGTGTAATTCACCATCCTGCGTTAGCATGATGTTAATAGAAGCCTTTTTTAGCATCATGGTTTGGGAGACTGTTGGAACTGGAATGTGCTGAGATTTGTCTCAAGCCAAAGCAGATSCTAATGGTGTAATCAGTGCCATCATAAATCTAAATGTTCTTGTCATGTTGTTACCGAATTGCTAAGGAAGCCCCTAGGATCGGGCTGTATTGAGATCTGCCCCAAACATCAGGGTAATTATGCTGTGAATATTAACTCTATCAAATTGTAATGCTCTCACAGTGTTGTTAGCATGGGCCTTCCCCGTAACCAGCGYAATGTGGTAAAAAGCTCTTGTATTATTAGAGCTGTGGAAAAGCGTTAGGAAACTTGTCATGAGAGTTTACTGTCGTCTTTTCCGGGTAACTACTAAATCCCTAAAGCTTCACTTCACTGTGAAATTTCAAAAGGCTAACTTGAGTTTTTTGATCAAAAGCATGCAAAACCACTGAAAATCTTTTCCTTGGAAACGCTGGGTTTAAGGTAGAATTTCAGATGGAAGAAGCCTGTGTTCTGAAATCAAGAAACGTCTAGTTTGATGCATTTAAAAAGCCAAGAGATGCTTTCATAGGCAGAACTAGTGAAAACTGGTTTCTTACAGACGTGTGTCTTGTGGCTGCACTCTCTAACATCTGATAAGGCTTAAATCTGATTGAAGGCTTTTTTCTTGCTGAGAAATCTCTTAAAAATTCTCTACGGGTAGAAGTTTGGGTGTCCTTTGGCTAGGGGCACCAAAAAACCTCTATGCTACTACCATGTTTCATGAGAGCAGTGGGAAGTAAAGACCACTTCCACTCTGTCGAATTTAGTTTAAAATGACCCACAAACCAGAAAAGTTAGCAGAAATACAGAGAGAATGGGAATGATCACATCAGCCCTGTCTCCACAGAAAAGCAGGCTGAGAAAGGAGCTTTGCGCAGTTCATTCCAGTGTATACTGGGCCAAAGTGGTACACAGAAGGACCACAACCAAATACAGTCATATTTAGAAACTGCTTAAAGTGGTATGGAAATAGCATGATCCTCATTTTACTGATGAAGAATCAAGGAAGAGTGGTCATATCAGAAGTCTAGGGGAGAGAGAGAAGTGGAAACAAAACCTCAATTTTTTTGACGTTTGGTTCTGAGCCTGACTACACACTAAGTAATCTCTTCTTGTTTCCTTTGAATTTTAAATGCGATAAAGTAGATGTTTTCATCAGAAACTAGCTTAACATTGCACTCAGCCATTCAGAGCCTAGATATTGTAAATCTCCAGACACAATTGAGCAATTTAAATAGAAGTCTTCGAAAAAAATCCAGGAAAAATATTTTCCAATGACTTTTGAGCAACAGGTGAACCAGAAAACAATTTTTGTTTTCTGTTTGGGGACAGTTTGGAACAGGAGAGGAAATACAGTTAGCTGACAAACTATTTGTGACACATCATTTGTTCAGCTAATTAGAATCCCAAATACAGGAAAAGCAATACGTGGGGGTTTCCTTCAGCCTGGCTTAGCACCATCTTGGCAGTATGCGATGCTTTTTGGCCTCCCTGAACCTGCAGGATAGTGGGCACAGGATCAGCCAGGGACAGCAGATGTAGGGATGAAAATGTCACTGTTCAGATACTCCCTAAAAACCTCCTGGGGACCAACAAAGCTGGGGATTGGTGTCATGGGACAGGAAGATATGAGAAGAAACTATGCCTCAGTTTAGCAGTGTTTCTTCTTTCTTGTGGAAGATAACGTATCAGAAGAGACGTTTGGGGTTTTTTTTAATTCTCCCTGAAAGTTTCATCCTACAGCTTAMTTTCTCTGCTTTCCCAAGTGTTGAGCTGCAACAGCAATGGGCAGGGTCAAAAAAGCTTTCAGGCTTGAGAGCCCTRCTGTGGCTCTGCTGCAAAGCCCGTGCTGCCGTTGGCATGGGCTCCACCTCTGTTGACAGGCTAGCTCTTGGCCAGGCRATTATCAGACCAGGGTCAGAGTATGTTTTGCTTTTCTCATATCTAACTTTTGAATAGAAACCTGTGCTTGCTTATACCTTGCTTATATGCAGAGACAGCAGGCTTCTGTACAGGACAGCACAAACGACCTTGAAAAAAATAGTGTGCTCCTCAAGAAACCTGAGCAGCAAAGCTTAGTGCAGGGTGTTGAATACCACTGGRGGAGAAAAATGGGCAGGAGAGACTGCCCAGCAATTGTGTGGCCCACCTCTGCCACAGGCTCTAGCGCTGCCAGCTGTGAGGGCGAAGGCTCCTACACCACCTCTGGGAGCATCTCCATTTGCCGGTCCTGCCCCATACCTTTGGTCCAGCCTTTGGAGGGTGACTGCAGAGCAAAGCAASCATGCTGTCCCCTTCTCTGTGACCATCTTGTGATAGGACATCAGCAGCTATTGTGCAGACCAGGGAGCAGAGCAGCCTGGATGTCCTTGGTGTCCCAGAGGAGCCCAAGGCTTTCCTTACTAACTGCTTTTAGGTGGAATAATAAAAAGTGAACAACGAGGAAACTTAGCCTTTCCTCTGGGCAGCAGCCACACAGATACTGCCTGCTCCTCGTTCTGCCCACCTGCGAAGGGCTGCAGGAAGGCACAGGGTCCGTCCCCTCTGTGGCGCCTGCTCGGGGTGCACCCGGGGCAGCTCTCCCGAGAGGCAGAGCCGAGCGGCCCTGCCTGTGGGAAGGATCTGCGAGGCCCCTCTCTGTGAAGCTACGGGGAAGCTGTCGGCTTAAATGGAGGCATCCTGTTTGTTGAAAAACAAGTGACAGTTGAAGAAGGGTTGCAAGAGCGAGAAAACCGCAAGTCCCTGAGCTGGGCTGATAAGAGCCCCCGGCGGCTTTTGCAGCAGTTCCGTCCCCACAAAACACTGCAGCAGCAAAATGTTCAAGTGTCACTGGCTCTTTCCTGTTTCACGCTTTTTTCGCGCTGCCGTTTCTTGCTGTTAATTTCTGCCACATTTTTTCAGTTACTCGCTCATTTTTCAAAAGTGTCCTCCCCAGCTATAAACAGAGCGACAGGCGCAGGGCAGCCCCGCGTCCGCCCCATCCRAAGGGGGACTGCAGAGGCTGAGCAACCTCCGCGGCACTTGCAGGTGTCCACAGCCTCAGAGCTGAGCGGGGAAACAGGGCCCTGCTTCCAAGAAGACTGCAAATAAGAGCTCTTAAAAAGTGTGTGCTTGTCACGGCTTTGGGTTTCGTAAGCTTGCGTCTGTACCTTTCTCATAGCACTTTTCAGCCTGAGATCTCACAGCGCTCTGTGAGGCTCCTTTTAACCTCATTTAACATTCAAAGTACTTYTGGAAGAAACTAGAATTGGTAACGCAAAGAGAAAAGCACTTTCAGGCTTGGAGGCCTACAGTTAGGCAAATAGATCTGCATTTAAATCTCAATGCGATACAGACTCAAGCCCCAATTCTGCAATTGTGGAGGCCTGCGCATAACTTCATTACCATAACTAGCTCCCTTGGGTCTGAGGGGAACACTCTTGCGGTGGTGAAATTGGGCATGTGTTTCTGTTTGCATTATCAGGAGCCTTTAGTCTGTGTATGAATATACAGACGGGGCTAATCACCTCTTCAAAATTAAGCATAAGACTTTGACAGCTGAAGCCTGCAGATGCACAGGTTGCAAAGGTGTTGGATGCGCTATCTCCCTCTGCAGGAAACTGAGACATTCACTGGGCTTTACATAACTTACGTTTACTTGGATTTGAACATCTCAGCTTCAGTGACGTGTTGATATGTTTAGTGATACGTTAACATAAATTGTTTTCAATTCTTCATCTCTGATCAGAATGCTCAGGTTAGGAGAAAAGAGTTTTTATTTCTTTCTTCAACCAAGAATGTCATTTTTCTTGAACTTTGCTTGAAATTCATCAATGTTATCAGAGTGTTTTGAACGTGCTTTACCAACGTCCTTATGGCATCAGTCATATCATCCTGGAAAAAAAATGTTTTTCATTTGCTGAAAGACTGACTTCTATTAAGGAATTTGATTCTCATGGAAAAACACTTTGGAAAACTGCTTCAATAAAATGTCAAAACACTTTATTTAAAAACATATGCATATACATACATATATATTTATGTGTGTGTATATATATATATATATGCACACACCCATGTTTGCGTATATATATATATAAAGCATTTTAACTTCAAACCCTGCCAAAACAACTAACTTTCGAATTTTGTAGTTTTCCCTATGACTTCCCCACCACCACCCTTTTTATTTTTACTAGCCAGCTCCCCTGCTGAGCTTTGCTGCGCTAGGAGCTGTAAAAATGTACCGGCGAGTGCCCTGAAGGTTTTATGATCAAGGAACCAAACYGGAGAAGGGCAAGGATACGACACGTGGCCTTGCCACGCCAGCGCTGTGAAAACTTGGCTCGTGAGAAGCGTAAAATGAAACAAAAAGACGAAACGTTTTGGTAAGAGCTCACGTCAGTAGTACGAGCGCGCGGGGGAAGTCCGGGAGCCACCTGTAAGGCGACGGTGGCCGAAGTCACCTCGCGCCCTCCACGGGTGACTCCCTGCCCGCGCTCTTACTTCCCTCCCGACTTTGGGTCGGGGCTGCTCCCCTTTTGCACGGCCTTTCGGYGCTTCCCCGCCGGCCGGCAGCGCCTTATCTGCGGCCGCCTGGCCCGTCCGAGGGCCCCTTAGCTGCTGTGTGTCCCGGGGTTTCCCACGGCACCTCCCAGCACAGCAGYGATGAGAAAGGGGAACCGGGGTTCGTGAGGGGCTGCATCTGGCTTCAACGTATAGGCTTGCTGTTTCAGTCCGCGTTTTAAAAAATAGAGTGAAGAACRTGCGTTTCTCTGTGTCATTTATTGCCAAGTAAGGAAACTGTGCGCAACCCTGTGTCTTTAGCGACCCATCTGCATGGATTCACCTTAAGAAACTTTTTTCAGCGCGCAGGAGTTTCTTTCCTTCCTCGGAGTCTCCGGCCCTGGCCGTACCGCGTACCTGGAGAGCGGGCAGCTGCGGTTAGCGGTTAGGAAGGGCTGCTCCCAGCAGCACGGCACTCTGCCCTGCCTTCCCTCTGCCTCCGAACACGAGGGCTGCTGGCGAAAAACGGCCCGTTAGCCCCTCTGCGCTCTTGGCCCCCTGCGCTGCACTGCCGTAAGCCGTGCTGTCTTTTTATTTCGCTGCCACAAAAAGATAGCCTCCTGGTGTGCGGCTGGCTTTTGGTGAGTGTTTTCCTGCCTCCCTCAAAGGTAAAGAACAGCGAAGGGAAACTTCCAGATTATTCAGRCTAACGTTTTACTGAAGCAGAGTTTAAGAGTTACAGCGTGCTTGCTCTGGTCGCTTTTAAATGCTGAAGCAGAAAGGGTTCTTGCCAACYCTTGCCTTGGGTGATTCACCAGGAGAATTTATGATTAGAGACTTTTTCTGAGAAATCAGCAGTTTAATTTATCTAGTTACTTTAGATTATATAGTTTATTGGTGTGTGTTTGCAGTATATAACATACAGGTGTGTGTATATATATATATATATATATATGCACGCACGTGTGCACATAGATATGTACATATAGCAATGCCCATACATTACGTGCCCGGTGCCCGGAGGCAGGTGTTGGGGGGAGGTTTGCAGCGCGAGGCTGCGTGCTTCCCAGTGCCCGGGGAGGGGGGGGGAGAAAGGGGCTCCTTTTGCAGCCCCGCACCGCCTGCAGTGCTGCCTTGTGCATCCTCTCCCGTGCGCTTTACTCCGGTTTCCAACAGCCGCCCACCGGAGCGTGGGCTAGCCGTACGGTAACGGGATGCACRACTGTTTTGCTCTGCCATGAAGATGGTTCTGGAGTCTAACTGCCCTCCCAAATCTGGTGTGGGTAATAATTATATTACTCATTACGCTCAACTTCGAACCCAAGAAGAGCAGAGTTCTCTTTGCTGTGCTAGGAGCTGCTTGAAATCAGCTTTCAAAAAAAAAAAAAAAAAAAAA
>NW_028185051.1:0-58399 GCF_003343005.1 Rhea americana | reverse complement strand
CGGATGTGTAGGCAGGCAGAAACGCTCGTGGGAGATGAGGCAGACTGGCAGGTTAGCCGGTGCCCTAACACAGCAGCAGCTTGTGCCAAGATTTTGTAGGTACCMCAGCAAAGGAGGATGAAGGGGCAGTGTTGCAGGTGTGCAACACGGTGAGGGCAGCGAAGGAGGAAGGGTAGGGACGTTTGTTTGAAAATCTATTAAGTGGCTGGGTAAGAGCACCAGCCACCGTCGCTGCAGAGTGGTGGATTCAGCCCTTTGATCCTAAAAGSCTGGTGATTAGCAGGGTGGAGCGGGCTGCAGACCTGCCTTTATTCTGCTTTGGGAGTACCGCAGGTACGTGGCTTTGCTGCTTAGTGCAATTTCTGCCTGCAGATCAGAAGCAAACCTGCATGTGCGGGGCACTGCAGCACTAGCAGAGAGTGCAGGGATTTCTTTCTCCGTTCCCCTGCTGGCGCTGGGTGATCCCAGGCCATGCCTTTGGTGTTGAACCCGCCAGGTATKTGCGTGGAGCACAGCCCCTCCAGGAGGCTGTACTGTGCAAATAGTCTCAGGCTTTCCCTCAGAAGGTGCAGTTTGATTTATTCTTATTTACCCTTTCTCTTCTGTTAGTGGAAGAAGTTGCTCCTTAGCACACGGCTGAACACTAGTCAGTGACTTTGACTTTACGGTGCTGTGATTAGCTTTGGTTTCATCTTGTAATTACCAGAAGTGTGAATGTGATGCTGTTTGCCCTGATGAGTTTCACAGAAAGTGAAGCTGCAAAAAGCAGTAGGTTTTCTCTTGTGGGAAGGCAAAAGCCACGTACACCACTAATTCCACCACAATCATTCCTTGGTTGCTGACGATAGGCAGAATGGAGGTGAATGGGGTATTCTGCTAGGCCACAGATAGTGCTAGCTGACCTCATTTTTTCCAACAATATTTCAGCCTTTAACTGTATCAGATTTATTTCCTCTTACTCCTAATGCGCCTTTTCTGCATCTGACGGAACAGCAGAGAATTGCAGTGGTGCCACCCGTCACCTTCCCAGATGAACAGCTGGAAACATGGTTATTGCTGTAAACTGGACTTTAGTGRGGGACTAGGGGAGTGAAGTTCAGTGCTGGCGGCTAGCTTAAAGAGCTGTGGTGTGAGAGATGCTGCATGGGTAATGCACAGGCATGCATCTGCATTTGTGTATGGGCCTTCTCTGGACAATGCACCTATTTATTTTTTCTCAACTTTTTTAGTCTTCTTCACAAAATGTATTTCTTTAATCAAATGCATTAACTGAACTGGGGTTGGGAGGAAGTGTGGCAAATCATATAACGCTGAAGTTCAGCCAAAGCCTACTGTGCACATGAGATAGCCTAGCCTTTTGGCCTAGGTGCACCTAGCACTGGTCCTACTGTGGTTCCATTTCACATAAAAGTAYCCCCCTAAGTGTATTACTTAATTTAATCCACTTAATTTAATACCTGGAGTCTTCTAACGGGGCTCTGTCTCCCAGGCTCCTCACTCAAAGCCCTCCACAAAACTCCACCTTTCCCCGTTACGTAAAAACCTTCCTGTACTCCAAAGGGCAGGTTCAGCTTCAGGATTTCAAGCTGGCAAGTTTGGATCTGAGGCTCCACTTAAAGTTGTAGGGACAAACTTACAGCTTTTGTTCTGCACTTGTGGCTCTCTATAGAAAAATTGCTTAGACATGAACCATGAACTTCTGTTAATAAGCTAGTCATACAGTATGGTGGTTCATTGTCTATTCCCTACCATCTAATTTGCAATACAAATGACTTTCTCCTGATAAGGGTTTTCCACTCAGACAACCACAAAAGCCATTATTTGTTAATTATTTGAGCTACCATCAAGAATAGGACTGTTTCCCTTACAGGGCTAGCTAAAGGATAAGTGTCACTATTAAAGGCCTCTGTAATGTGTTGCTGTCTCAGAATATTTTATTTTTTAACAGAAAACCATACAGAAGACTGCTTGTGTTAATGACCAGCCAGCCAGAGCCTTTCCCCAGGGATTTCGTTATAACACAAGAGGTACCATCCATTCGGGAAAGTTTGTCACAAAAACCTTTGCGGCACTTTCAGACCATCTCTTTGAACGCAGATAAATCCCCATGTAGAGTGTTTGTGGGTATCCCTGACTTTCTAGATGCTAAGTCATCTTTAGAAGGCAGTGTTTTAGGAATGCTAAATGAAAGATATCTGGCAGTTGCTACCATCAGCTCTTCTAAACCCTCTGTGCTCTTAGTAAATGTGAGGGCTCAGGTGAGTCCCACTYCTTTTTTAACCCCAGTGAAGTTCACCACAGTGTTCAGGGAGCTGCAAACGCTATGCCGGTGTTAGCAGACCTTGAAGCCCAAACTCTCCTGCACCAAGAAGAGGAAGCAGAAGCAGCAGGAATATATTCAGCCCCACAAAGCCTGGCTCGTTCCAGACCCCGGTGTTGGCAGCCTTATCCTTAAGAGAGTGAGGGTAATTCAGGCTCCTGGTCCTTGCCCTTTTGGGAGCAGCTTGTTGGTAAGAGCTGGGAAGGATCTTGTCTGAGAGAAAATGCTGCATAAACCTCGAGCTGAGCTGCCCAGCAGGCAAAGAAAGTCTGCAGTAGACTAAGGGCTCTTAACRTGGCAGGAGGGCACAGAGCGCTGTCCTCGCTATCCTTATCTGGTTTGCAAAGCCAGGTTGCTTATTCTAAGTGCGTTGTGCGGTTGAAGCTGGTGGCCTGGCTGCACGGCTTCCTAGAAATCACAGGGTAAAAACTGTTTATTGTGCACTTGGTGAATGCCTCTGGGTARTCAGGAATTTTATGCGCAGCACTAGAGCGTATATTTTTAAAAGTACCTGAAATGCAAGCGTCTGAATTCTATGAATGTTACCGTGAATCAGCCTCCAGTAAGTCTGCTACTGAGAAAATCAGGAAACGCATGGTATTGCGTAGACTGCCTGTGCACTTTGGTCTTTGTGGTGTGCTGCGAGGGCCTGTCGCACTTGCCCTGAGCTGCTCCGTTATGYGGATTTCAGAGTTTTCATTGCTGCTGCCTGGCTATGCCCTTATGGAGGCTTAAGGAGTTGCTCTGAAATGATGGTAGCACTAGACCAGATGTGAAAGTTTCTCCTATAGTATCACAGCAAGCTGCCGGGGAGCAGCGTCATTTGCCTTAAGGACAGGTGCACTAGCCCTGTCTGGGAGCTGCTGTTGCAAGCTCTCTTTCCATATGCATTCATTCCGGAGGGAAATGGGGCAGCTTATACAGAGGAAAGTCAAATGTTTATACGTGGAAAAGRCATAAAAGATGTAAAGGAAGATAGCTGGAACACTTTAAATGCTGTTATTCCTAGTTTAAAACAAATAAACAAAAAAAGAATTTTCTGACCTCTATGAACCAGTTTTCTCACTATGTTGAATTAACTATCTCTTCTTGCTGGTGTGAAATAATTCCTGCCCTAATGCAAAAGGTATGTGTGCTATAAAAACAACAAATAGCTATGAAGCTCACACTGCAGAAATTTCTGGAGGATCAGCAGTACTGTCATGGACTCTTGTGTTAAGCTCCTTCAGACCAGGTTCTTGAATTCAGCTCTTAAGATTCTGCTTTTAGGTGTCCAAGTTGATAACTAGAGCCATCAAAAAGTGACTGTAGTGGATGGATGAGGTGGCTTGGATGAAGCTTCTTCTCAGGATAAGTTTCCCCGTGTGGAAGATGCTGCAGAGATTATGGGGAAGGAAAAGTGTAAAGAGAGTCCAAGAGGGTTTTGTAGAGGTGAGAAGGAGCCATGCGGGGATAGTCTGAGCAGAAGAGCGGAAATAAAAATGGAAGAGGAGGGGAGAAGCGACTRAAGACGGACCTGTGAGAGACAGGGATTCAGGGATGCACCTTTTCTCTCCCTCTGCCTGACACAAAAACTCCCCTCCCGGCKTTGGTTGCCCTGAAGTGCGAAGTCCGATGGAGTGGGTCAGCCCTGATAGAGAGGGTCCACCGCAGGTTTCCTCCTGCTGCAGCCTCATGCTGCAAGGAAAGGGTGGTCTTCTCTGTGAGTACGTGAATCTYGGGGAGCCTTTAAAAAGTAAGGCGCCAGCTATAGGATTTGCATGTTTATTCCAACAGCGACTACTGCTCTGATGCCACGGCTTCCTACTCAATGCAGAAAATGTCATCCTACGTTCAACAGAGAGGGAGACTAGCTACCACTTTAGGTCTGTTTCCCTAGGGATATGATGGCAGAAATACACCTGAGGGTCCTYGCCCATGCTTTGGCACCCCTTTGAGCAGCAGTTGGGTTGACTCCTTTCAAAGGCAACTGTAGCTCTGGCTAARGTTTGGGGACATTTTTGCTTGGTCCTCAGGATGAATTGGCAATAGTGTCATGAAAGATATTCAGAATAACGGTGTGGTATTTCTTGTTYGTCTTCAAGACGACAAAAGAAATGCTGTATATGCAGGAAATATGCAGGAAAAAAACTCCTTCTGCTACAAAATCCAAAAGCTGGTAAGAAATAATGAGGATTACACATTAGATGACATTTACTTAAGTAGTACAAAAAAAAGTTCTGAATTTGTCCATGSCCCCCTTAATCCAGTAGCACCTGCCAAAGGACATCTAATAACCTACTTTTTAGCTCAGAGGACACACACAAAAGGGAGTTTGCCATGAGTGACTCATGTTACAAGCCAGCTGCTTTCCAGAATCCGTTAGGCTTCTGAAGGGAAAAGGGTCCAGGGCTTTTTGTGGCTTTCAACAGAGTTTATTTAAAAGCTGGAGAAAAAAATCTGCCCATATAAACGGTGAGGAAGAAGAGCTAGTTCATAAGCAAGCTAAGGAGAGTGTCTAGACTTTGATTTTATGCATCCTGATAACTGATATAATTGATAATGTGAGGTAGTATTTAAAAGTCATATATAAGTCATCCTTCCAGAGGCAGCGGTTTACTGGTGGCTATGGTAGGGTGTTACGGTCTAACCCTGAGGTGATGCACAGTGTTTGGGACACTTGGGGTGACAACATCATAATCCCAGATGTTCCAGAGGGARTTAGGAGTCCAGTTTCCACTTACTTTTAATGAAGTTTTAGGTCAAGCTTGCTTCACAGCAYTTCTGGATCCCAGACAGGAAGAGAGTGTTTGCTCTAGAAGGGCCTTAAGCTTGGTTGAAGAGCATGGTTGAAGAAGAGCCGAAGATAGTTTTATTAGAAAAATGTCTTGGATTTTTTGTCAATTCCCATCTTGTAAGAAGTGTGGCTTTGGCTACTTCAGATTTCAGCCAAGACTGCAGATACAATAGGGCTGGAAATATTTCGTGCAGTCTCTGATTTAAAAAGCAATAACCTCATTACATGGAAGAATGGACTTACTGGGTCAGGTCAAAAATCTGTCTGGTTCAGTAACACCTCYCTGAGAAAGGCAACTGGCAGATACTTACGGAAAACATGCAGGAAACACGGCAAGCATAATATCATGCTCCCCTTGACTTGGATAGTATTTTTCCACCATAAACTTATCTAATTGCTTTTTAAACTTTTGGCATCCCTAGCTCACTGTGACAGTGAGTTCCATAACTTAAATTTTGCATTGTGTGAAACATATAAACCCCCATGGCAGGTGATGTCCAAGATTTACATGGATWGATTAAATATGTAGTAGTATTACTTCAGTTCAATCAGTTCTCTGTGATTTTCTTAAGGTACTTAGAGTTTTATTACTTTAATAAACTGATARGTGCTTAGATGGATGCATCCTCTCTGGAGATATGAACATACAGTGGATTTTTATGTAAGGCAAGGAAGAAAGCATTGTTTTTCCATTTGTTTAGTGGAAAACTTTTTCTGGAGACTAGTTGTTTAGAAATGGCAATTGCATAAGAAATGCAATATTCAAGGATCCTGAAGACTCTCTAGCTTCAGATAAAAAGGGGAAAATTTAGACAAGTTTGGTGGAACCAGAACTTTWGGACTTTTGGGATTCAGTTATTCTTTAGTTCTGTCTGAAATGTATTTTTAAATATTGACCAGTACTTTATCATCGATTGCATTTTCAGCAGTGCCTAACTGAAGTTAAGAGGATGGTACAAACTTTTTGGCTAGCTGCAAACGCAGGTGTCTGCTATTACATTCATTTTATACGTTGGGTCTTTTGTTTCTCAACTGTGAAGTTAAAAGATAACACTTTAATAAAGCTGAGGATCCTGGAGAGGAAAAGGTGAGCAGGTACGTTCTTCCACTGTGTATTGACCTGGCTGGAATTGCATTTTGCTGCAGATTGGTTCATTTACCGCTTTTTTATTTCCTGAGTATGTTTAGCTTCTTGGGGAGAAGATCAGAATCCAAATCTGCATTCAGATTCTCAGATGGATTATGTATCTCTAATGAAGTAAATGAAATCAGAGTGTATGATTTCCTCAGACTTTGGAAATTATTACAATATCTGGCTTTTGCTGCTCCAGTTTTATGTCATTTTTGCTGTAGTCCTTCTTTCAAAATTATTTCACATAGTTCTAGAACAGAATATTTTTTAGTTTGCTTCACAAAAGAACAGAGAAGATCTGGAATGTTGAAACATGATATGAGCTTGTAGCTCATATCCCTATAYTGACTACCTTGCTTAAATCACTGTRGTCCTTGGGAAATCTAAAACTGAATATAACCAATTCCCTGCACTGAAACATTCTGATTTTCCAAACTCCTTTTGCTTTAGGCCTGTTAARGTTCATTGAACTCATTAGATAGACTCTCATTTAATTGAATTTGGTAAGAATTGCTTTCTTGGTTTGGCAAAACTGATATCCTTACTCAGYCAWGATGAAGGCATATGTGTAGTTGTTRGTACATTCATATGCTCTTGGTATTCCTACGCACATGATCAAGTATCTAGTGTTTTTTCACCTCTTCAGATAAAAGTATATTTTTACACCAAAAGACTCAGTATATTTTCTAAAAAAAGATTGTAGCCTGCCTCTTAGTTAATCCAGAACTAATACTTTTCACTATGTAGCAACYGGTTGACTTCTATGAAAATATTATGCTAAAAATAACCTGAATATATTTATTCATTTTTTTCATTATATGTCCTTAATGACATGTCCATTTTTTTAAAAAAAAGAAATCATTTGCCAAAGGCTCAAAGAGTCTCCTAATTTTCTGTGTATTTTTCTTCTTTTTCCACTTAATTCTTTTTTTTCCCTGCATTCAGCGAGAAAAGTACCATTTTTTCTTTTTCTTGTTTTGCTTCAGACTTTATATTGAAGAAGTTTAGAAAGCTGCAGTCCCAGAGACAGAGTTATGTTTGCTTTAAACAATCTGTAACTTTTCAACTTTGAAGTTCAGCAAACTTATGGACTAGTAAAAGAAAAAAAAGGATAAAATAATTAAGCAGGCATCCAACTTACCACACTTAACAGAGGGGAAAAAAGAGAAAGTAAAAATTTAAGATAGAAATTATTTTTTTTTACTCTAGTGCTGAGGATGCCCAGATGTTCTGTTTCAACATACTTCAGATGCTTTGTGAAACTGTTCTCTATTTTTGACCACTTATAATCCCCTGAAAATCGGTATGTTCTTCAGTGAAAGGATACACCCAATTTAAACCACTTGAAGTATGTTTAAAAAAAATTCTGATCTACTGATTATACTAATGAGAGGCAAATAGTTTCAGGGAAAGATTACTAAAACATCCCAATGAAAATGGTTTGCCTGAGGTCAGAAACAAATGAATTGCAGTATATGTTCTCYTTGGCATTTTTAGTAGAGGAACCCTTTTGGTCTGTAATTTCTGTCCCTGAGCACCTTGTAACTTTAAAGGGAATGATAACTCTGGCCAGAGGTATGGTCGGTGTAATGGCAGTGGAAAACACAGAAGAAGATGGATTGATTTCCATTTATGTTAATAGCATGAATATATATATATATATATATATATATATATATAAAAAAATCTGAACTTCAGAAGTTTAGTACAGTAAATACCAAAGGGAACAATGGAATCACTTAGCTGAGAAATATGTTCCTTTAAATATTTTATTTGTTGTAACACTTTATGGTAAACACATTTTACATTTATTTCATAGGCCAATGCTTAAATATGAATAACTGTGGCTTTCATACCTTGGTCTTCCTCTAGGGTAGGGAGCTCAGGTGCCAGATATGGCAAATAACTTCACATTTTGTGGCTTGACGCCAAAGGATTTTTTTTTTTTTTTTTTTTTTTTTTTTGCCTAGGTTATTGGGAAACAGTGCAGTGTTGGTATGTGACCCACCAGAAGTGTTGGAAAATGCCTAGTAAATATTCGCAGGGCTTTTTCCCAGATGGATCCATGCTCAGCGCCTTCCCAACATGGGGAAGGTCCTGCCTGATACAGTAGTATTCAGAGTAGGTACCTGTAGGTGGTTTCTCATTCATAYCCCAGGTCCTAACATGTTTATCACAATGTTTCTCCTTGGTCAAAATTCATCTGTGCTAGTTACCTTGCACACATATGGATTTGTACCAGCAAAATTTCCCTTGACTATTAGAATCTAACTTYACTGTGGAGACAAAGTGGACCCCAGTCTAGCCAAACTGGCACAGGGTTAAAGATGCAGGACTGTTTTCACTGCTACAGATCAAATTTCCACTCGACACTCTTCTACATTCTTTAGGGCAAACAGTAAAACCAYTGATAATTGCCTATTATTCAATGCACACACGACCAACTTTCCCTCTGAGAGCCATGCATCTGCCTCTCGATTGCTATCATAAGACTTATACTTTTTGGACCAGGGGCTGTTTTCATGTATGTGTCTGTTTGATGTCCTAGGACAGGGAAACTTCATCTTGCCCTCTAAGCCTATCTTGTTTGTAACCATTAATTATCATGCYGTAATCACTACAGTCTGTTCATTTAGTTTGGCAGCATGTGCTCACTTGCTATGTAGCRTATACACTAATTATGTTATTACTTGGTCAAGAACAGGCAGTGGCAGGGATGGAGTCTGTGCTRGGTCTCCGAGGGGATACCTCAGAGAAAGGTAAAGCCCAGATGGAGCAGGGATTGTGGAGAGAGCAGTAAGGCACTAATGATCTGCARCAGCCCAGGGAGCTGTGGTCCACTTCATCGACCCAGGAGCTTTTGCAGAGAGTTGAAGGAGGTGAAGAGCAGGAGGAGGAGGAGAGCGGTCTCCTATGSTGAGCACTGGAGCAGGGTCATAAACAGCCAGTAGTACATTTATTTATTTCTGTATAAGGGAGTTCCCTCCTCTTCCCTCTGACTGCTTTGGAGATGGGGACCGACGAACTCATTCTCCTGTGGAAATTGAAAGTGTTCAAAAGGGCTATAAGAAGACAGACCCTATCTCACAGCCCTTGTAACCCTCAGCAAGAAGACAAAAAGTGGCAAGTGGGGACCTGTCACCTCCGATTTCACTGAAGAGGAAGTGAGACAGAGAGGGAATAACTGACTTAGTGCGAAGTCATCCGGGAAGTCTGTGTCAAAGTAGAGAATARAGCCGAGCTGCGTGACAAGGGCTCTCTGAGAACCGGCACAAGTGGTCGAATCTAACTTTCTTTAATTCCCTTTCAGGTTACCCCAAACTATAACAAAACCCACATATTCTATATATAGTACCCTGTTATATACAGTTCTTTCCATCAAAGCGGGAAAAATGCTTGGGGTTGAAATGAAACTTTCTACTGGAAGCCCAACGTTCCTTTGTATTTGTAGTGACATCTAAAGTGCTACCAAGTCCCAGGAGCTGTTGACAGGCCAGTGGAGCAGGGTGGATACAGCACCTGTTCCTCAGAGGCCAGGGCTCCAGAGTTGTGCCCAGAACCCAAGACACACTTCCTGCAAACCCCGACTCAGTGGCTGGGTGATTCCTGCCCAGTCAGGTATTAAGGGTACGGTTCAGCATTTCACATTTGTGTTTTTGTTTGGTTTTCCAGTGCGCAGTTGAGATGTAGGTAGCAGTCTGCATGTGCAAGGTTAGCCAGAAAAAAACTTGATCATTTTGAATTATCAAGAGACTTCAGTTGCTCTCGTTTTAAAAGTGGATGTTTTCCTCTTGGACTAGTCATGTTTTCATAGCCATTTGGAAACTCAGCACCAGTATCACCCACAAGGATCCAAGCTTGCTTGCTGCCAATGCAGGATGGTTTCCTGCTCTGCRTTCTTGATTGTTTTGTCCTGGGTAGTTTTAAATGACTCAAGCTACGGTGCTTCCTACCACTTCCCTTGGGAGACAAGCATGCAATCTAAATAGGTRGTATGGTAGCAAATTTTCCTCAGATTCAGCTTAATTTTTTTCCCCTCAGTTTGATCYGCTAATGCCTATTCCAGACAGAGGCAATGTTGTTGGAGCAGGGGGAAGCAGTCGGAAGAGCTGGCAGGACTTGCRTCGGCATCCCTCAGTGATGGAAAATGTGACTGCCTTTCATAACACAGGTGCATTACTTGGGTGCGATGATAGGTCCTGGGCTGCTCCCGGGTGCCGAGGGCTGTGACTGAGGGCTGCAGAGCTGACAGAAGCCAAACCTCTCTGTTGTGTGCTCCAGTGTCGTCGTAAGAAAGTCATGTGGAATAAGGCCAGGGCTTTCCCTACCACAGTCCTATTATTTCCTCTCCTTCCAACAGTTTCTTTTCCCTGAGTTAGGCAAAGGCAAACAACTTCAGATGTGCAGTATGGATTGTCCTCTTATTTGTTCTTATCCTCCTACCACAAAGAAGTCTCTCGTTCCTCGCCATTCGATCACATCATCGCCCTCTCCAGACTGCTTTTCTCCCTAGCACATCACCTAATCCCTTCCCTACACTGTGTCCCCTTTTGTCATGTAAAAAAAAGTTAGTTTAGGTCATTTGTACAGGCCTCTAAAATATTTTTGCCTGGGAGAGGGGAAAGAAAGGGTTTCTATTCCTTCATTTCTATACTTGGCAGATTTCTAATTTCAAAAAAAGAGAGAGAAGCTGTCTGAATTGAAAGAGGGGGAAAATCTTGCTTAGAGGTGGTTCTAAAAATGGTATTCTAAAATAGGTTTTCTGCAAGTTTTGTGTTATGTACAGAAAGCATGCCAGTGTCATATAAATATGTTATTGGCTTTTGATGGAGATGACGTCAATCAAGGTCTTGCCATTCACGAGTAATCTGAGCTTTTAAAAAAATCAGCAGTTAATTCCATTTCATATTTAATATATTAACACTCTTATGCTAAGTCCTCCTGTRTGAGGACTTCAGAGGTCTCTGCAAATTGCAGCGTACGGCAGCGCACGCCCAGGCGGAATGAGCTTCTCAGCTGAGCCTTTGCCTGAGCTCCGCTGGTATGAGCGAAGAATGAGGTCCGCGTCCTGCAGAGCGCATGCTTACGTGCCTGTGGTTTGTGTAAATACACTGCTGGTTGTCTGCAGCTTCGTGTGCTGGCGTAACCACCCCCGCCTCTCCGCCTCGCATCATGCCAGCGCTTTACTGTCGTAGAAATCTGCCAGTTGCGACTCCGATACATCTGGGGGGGGCCCTCTGTGCCAGCCTGGAAATAGAGGGACGTGGTGGAGAGTAGAGGGAACATCCCCTTGAATTGAGAGGGGGGTTTCTGGGGTCCTCCTAAATCTTTTTTTTTTTTTCCTCTGCTGCCTTTCGTTTGCAAGAGCACACAAGGACACCAAGGATGGCCCAAAGTATGACACACTTCTGCGCTTGTGCRCACAGGAGATACGAGGTCATCCCCATGACTGGTAGGCATCTTGGTGGGAAACTCAGGCTGGAGCAGGCAGTAAAATCAGGATTTTAACTTCTGACACTTTCGGCTTATGGAGGTAGTATTTGCTTTCGAGAGCTTAACATTGTGGAAATTGTCTTAGGCAGAAACTGAAAGATGAAAAGTACGAAGTTAACATTCAACTCATTTGGCTAATTCAGCTGTATTCAAGGGAGAATGTGCATTGAGGGTAGGGAGAGTAACCTGATAAAGCAAAACCATGTTTTTCAAGCTGCTTTATGAATTGCAGGTTGTGCAATGACATGTTTCTTGTACTTAAGTGAGTTTGCTGTGTTGTCTAGTCTCGTCTGRGGAAGGATTTACACAGCTAGAACTGCTGAGATTGTGCAGTAGCTTTATTCCAGGAGGTGTTGCCAGGGTAGAGGCAAGACTTGTGAGCACAATGTCAGGRCACAGCTGCACAACATATTTGTGGACACGTGTACCCCTAAAATACCCAGAGGTACCAGGCAACCGATGTGRAGGGAAACTACCTTTTAGAAATAAGATGTGGGATAAATAACCACGTTACTCGGTGTCCACTAAGTAACCCAATGGATATTTGTTATAAAATATGAGGATTTATTTTCTTCTTTTTTCTTTTTTTAATGTGTGAACTAATTAAATTACTCAGAGAGGGGAAAAAATCAGTTTGATCTGACTTTAATTTGACTGAAGTCTGGAGCTAAAAATGTCGTGCTTTGAAAGACAGAATAAGCAGTTTCCTGAGTCATAAATTGAGTCACACAGACCCCTAATGGTGTTTCCAGGACTGCAGACAAGCTGTTGCTCTTAAGACAAAAAGTAAAACCTTCAAAAATAAACGAGCGTTTGTGGCAGATTTCCAGGGATACTTGTAATGTCCTGTGAGAGTCRCTTCAAAGGTACGGATCCTGCCTCCGGGAGCTCGCATCTTTACATGAAGAGTGTGAAAGGAAGGCTTTGGCGATGTGTAGAAATGAGAGCAACATATTAATAGCAGTTCTACATCTGGGGAAGCCCAACAGCAGAGTAGTTCACTGTAAGCCTCTAGTGCACTGAAAAATAACGATGTTATTCCCTGAGAAGCTTGTGAAGTTAGTTGCTCCCACAAACACACGAGCCTTTTGCTTGTGCATGTAGTCATATAACCAAGCAAAACATCACTGTGCGTCAATCTGGCTCACTCTCCTTTCAGGAACAGACAGAAGGTGATTGCTGTCTGTCTGTCCAGCAGCCGTTCCCAAATAAATACAGAGACCAGACTGGACAAGAAGTCACTGTGGCTCCAGTGTGGATTGCGTGAAGGCACCTGAGCCCAATCCAGCAAATGTTTCAGGAGTGACTGAGTGCYGTGTGCTAGAGCAGGGAGCACACCTTTGTGGAATGAGTGGGCTGCTGCGTATCGTAGTTATGGATTTGTGTGCTGGCAGTCTCAGCAGAGGCCGGACTGCCTGCATATCCTGCAGCGTCTCTTCTTACCCCGAAGCAGTCCTTGAGAAAGGAAGTACGTTGTGGGGAACCGTGAGTGGGAGAATTGCTTGCTGTCTCTCTTTCATGGATTAACTGAGGATCTTAGTCTCCACAGCTATCAGTGAGTCACCCTTCACAAGCAGTAAATTCACACAGCCACAAAAATGCTGCTTTATATTAATGCTTTGGTGCCATTGTTGGTGATTTCTTACTTCAGCCTGTGCCAACACCGCAAACATTCATACTAACATGGGAGCTTCCAAGCCAGCTGATGGAAGATATTTAAGATAACGAGGAGGGAAAAAAAATGCCAGAATGAGCCCAGAGACTCCATCTTTAAGGGGAAAAAAAATGTTAGAGCAACCATCACACACCTCTTGGCTATTCATATTTTCCAAAGCAGATTTGGTTTGCTCTTGGCTATAATTCCTTGCTGGTCATCATAATTAAACTCCAAGGTGGTGAAGGTGGCAGAGAGGTCCTCTATGATACAGAAATAACATACCACCTCRTTCTAATTTCAGGTGCCCCTTGCAAACCCCTTGAGGTTATGGGAAGAATTTAGTCACAGAGAATGCTTCAGAGCAGGACCTGAAATAYTGTCCTTTGTACTGCCTTGTGCTCTGGTGTACATCGCATGATACAAGGGGAACTTTAAGTCTCGCAGCTGTTTCCCAAGCCAGGATGGCTCTGGACCTCCCCATGCTGCCTGTCACACCAGCCTATCCCTTACTGGTGCCAGTATCATGGTCCTTTCTGATTTCCCTATCATCCATTCACCACCCTTTCGCCCTCCCCTTTAGACCACTCTGATTACCCAGCAGGTCTGCTGTGATTATACACACATCTCCTAGAGTACCTACAGCATCAGAGTATCAAGTGTCAAGGGCAGCCTGCCTTGGTTTTGTGCCTGGAAATAGAAATCCCAACCATACTGTAAGGGGTTTCATTTTACTTTCTTGAATAAAGTACACTACTCTTTGGCAGGAGAGGACACATTTAGAGAGGACTAGACTATACACATGGATGTGGGCCTGTCATAAAATTCATTTTAGTTTCCAGCTGAAATAATCCTTGCTAAAAAGATCTCATTACTGTACCATCTGAAAACACAAAGCTCTGTAGAAGAAAAAGGCCACCACTGTGAGACTGGGGGATGCAAAATGGTTGTAGATGACTGTTTTCACCCAACTCCTTCCAGCTGATTCTGAAAAATGCATCTACTGTATGGCGTAAGGATACAGACCAATGATCACAAGGTCAGACTGCTGGTGTTGTTCATATGTGTTTGTGGTATCTAACGTAAATATATGCCTAGCTTTTGCCCAGTGCTATGTATCTAGCTTAACCAAGAGGAGTAGGAAGGACTCTCTGGCAGCCGTCAACCAAAATGGGTAGGTTTCAGTAAAAAAGTAAAGAACAGAAATCAGTTGGGAAGCCATATGGTTGCTGTTATAAAAGAGGAGAGGGTGACCTCAGTCACCCCTATTGCTTTAATCAGCTATGAATCTGGTTTTTAAGAGCTGGATAAGGGCCCATTTTGAACTAGGTGCTGGAGGAGGACAGGGCAGGCCAGGTGGCAGAGGAGCCTGGGGCCATGCATGGTCACGTCCTGCCCTCTGGTGTGCGGCGTCAGGAAAGGGCCTGAGCAACCCTTGACTCCTCTTGAATTCGCAGGGTGAGAGCTGCCACCACCACCCAAGGGATGTGCACTGCCAAGGGAGAGTGTCCTGCCCCAAAATGGGCTTTTCCTCAGCTGCCTCTTTGGTGTGTAAACGGCCATAGCACATGTACCTGCATCCAGCAATAGGACCTGGCAGAAGCATCCACAGTTTAGAAAACCCAGGAGCATGGAGTGGCAGCAGCTTGTGAAGATCAGCTTGAACTACCTGGCACTTAAAGCCCAGGTTTGCAAAGGCCTTTAGGAAACTGTCCCAATGATTTTTGGGGATTTCAGTCTTTTCCTAAATGCTTGTTCTCCTGCAAGAGTGACCACTTATGGTGTTTCTCTTACAGCTGCTGCAGATCAAGACAAACTTATCAGTCCTTTGTTTCAAGGAGGTACATCTTTCCTGGCTTCAAGTTACTGTGTGAGAAAGTACTTGTGCTTTCAAGGGAAAGATATATTTTGCTCTTTGGGGATCACTTTTCCAAGGGTCTCAGATTATTTAGCAGAGAAACTTTGCCCAAAGCAAACCTGGGGAGGATTTCCTGAACTTTTAGGAGACTCTTTCCACGTGTGTCCAAAAACAAAGGAAAAAGAAGTTTGATTTCTTCTCAGGTAAGTTAGGAGGCCAGATTTGGCCCTCAAAGACCCTTATTTCCATGTCCAAAGACCCTTATTTCCATATTCATTTGTGCCCAAAAGTTAGGACGTGACTGGAGTTCAACATCTGTGAATTCCCCTCCCAAGCTGGCCACGCTGCTGTTGGGTGCAGCTAATGACAAAGACTTGTAACTTACAAGAAATTTTTTCATGTATATTCCTAACATTGGTGATGTCATGCAGCAACACTCTTTCATAAGGGTGGGTTTTTTTCTTTTTTTTCTTTTTTTTTCAAGAAAAAGAAATGGATGAGTCATTTCTTGCAGGCAGCTTTTTCCCTTCTTGTTCACTCATCATCAAAGTGCAAATCATGGTTTAACTATGTGCAATTGTAAATTGGTTTGGCATAGTTGTGTCTAGATCTACTGAGTTTCCCACTTGTGGGAGTCTCCCATTACTCTTTCTCCTCTCTGACTCACTTGCATGTGTACCAGTGATTTCACTACCAGCTGTCTCACTGCTCCAAAAGATCTAAAATGGGATATGTATATATTCCCTGATTTAGATATATATCTGTCTGCCATTTTGGCATTGTGCATATAACCTAGGATACACCTCAGCCCATTGACATTTCACTCTTTTTAATATTAAATCTGGGTGCAGTAACTGTTTTTGCAGACTGGAAAAATAATTAGGATACACATTTCCAGAGAAGTGTGTGGAGCATAAGCCATTTAGTTCCCATCTACTCTAATGGGGGTTCATATCTAAAGCCTTGTGCAACCGCTTTGTAAGTTTTAGGGGAATTTATTACATTGTCTACTGATTGAGAGGTTATGCTGTTATTTTACTGGTAGCCTGTAATCACCATAATGAAGTTAAGCCTTAGAAAGAGAAGGTCGGAAAACAAATGTCTTCTAGTCATTACACTAATGCTGTTAGATCAGTTTGTACAGCTGCTGAACTTAGCTTGTATGATAGGATAATAACTATTTCAGATTTATGTTAGTCTTGCATGTCTGGAAGCTGTGCTGTGGACCTGCAAGCCAGAAGACGGCATGTTCCAAAAATACACAGGAAAAGGTGACTGCTGCTCTAGGAGACTAATAAAGCAATAAGATGTATGGGATGAGGCTCATCTCACTTAACTATCTGTAAGTTAGGCATCTAGCTCAAGTTAGTCCACTCTCTCTTCTCTAGTTAAGGACGGGAAAGAGAGGGAGAGAGGCACCTCCATATAGGGCTTGTTCCCATCATTATATAAGGATAGGTCTCTAAGATAAGTATGTTGAATCACCCTCTGGCAGTGCCTTTCTACCCTCCAGTGACTATAAAGGGAGCATAGTTTAGACTGGCTTAGACAAGACAAAGCTAAAATTAGGTGAGACGAATCCCACCCTAAGCTTTGCACCCAGACAAATTGCTGTACAGCAGGATGACTGGGGAATTTGAGATCCGGAGATTGGRGGTTGCTGACTGTTTAGTTTCCATGTCCTGCCTGCTCTGACCTACCACCTTGCCCTCTCAGAGTCTTGCCCGGCATCACTGAGGAGGACAACAAGTCCAATGACTTTATTAAATTCGAAGTGACTCTGTGATACTCCTTGATAAATTACACATGTAAATGTTCTGAGAAAACTATAAGATTTTAGAAAATGGGATTTAAACACAATGATCATAAGGATTTTTACCAGTGTTTTCCCCTGGCTTTTAGAAAAGGGAAACTTTGGCAAAGATACAAACCCCTTGAAGATTGGTCCACCTTCTTTCTCTCTAATCTTATCTACCTTTTAACCCTGCAGGCAAAATACATAGAATTCCAAGGCTGACAGTTTCTCCATAGTTCTAGGAAAGTAGTTAATTATCTAAATCACTTCATAATTGACTCACTTCCACTACTGCAGAGAGAAGCTATGTGAAGGAGATAGAGCTTGAGTACTCAAACCTGAGGAGAATCACTGGGCAGAGAAACCTTGCCAGTTTTGTAAGCCTGCTTCCAGGAAACCTATCTCTGTCCACTGCTCGACTTTCTGACTTTTTTCTTCTCATTATGGCTACTATCTTTCAGATTAGTGTGCTTTTGAATTGCAGAATTGCTGTCRGCATCTAACTGTAGTTAAGTTTGGATACTTTCTTTTTAAAAGCAAGGAAGTTACATTGGAAACGTGTCCCTTTCAGTGCCAACAGTCCTGGAAAGCGTGGTTTTTGGATACTTTTTTTCCCCCTGCTTTCATAGAACAGCTGCCATCAACAGAAGCATCACTGGTAAATGATCAGGGATCTGTCAGCATTTTTGATGTCTGTGTTTGCCAGAAGGCTTATCTGAAATAAACATAATTCTTGGGCCTTCAGAACTGGGCTGGCGTTTTCAMGAGAGTGGGATTGCTCACGAGCTCCCCAGTGCTTCCCCCATCGGGAGGGCCGGACGTGCCAGGAGAACGGTCTGTGTCTAAGGATTTGGCACCTCTGTTTCAAATCCTGCCTAGAGCTCCACATCCACAGTTGTGCAAGCAGCAACAACAAGAAAAGCTGTAAGATCAGCTTAGTAAATCAACTTCGGGCAATACACTAGTTCACACAGTAAGAAAATCATGTCTCTGCACTTTCTATTTTTGAAATCTTACAGAACAAAACAAAACTTTTATTGCATGATGGAAATTGTAGGGTTTTTAGACTAAAGGAAGTTTCAAACTATTTATAACTGTAGTTATAAAGTGTATAATATAACTATAACTGCAGTTATAACTCTATAACATTTCTAGCAATGAAATATGTATACAATCAATCAAGAAGTGGTATTAGCAAATTTCTCATAAGTAGATATTCTTATTTTTAAGRTGCTACTTTTAGGAAACCCTAGAAAGAAGAGATGGATTTACCATGAATTAATCAACACACTATAAAAATGCCTAGTCTCTTAGCTGTATCTGTATAATTAAGTGTGATAGACTATGGCAATTAACCACACCATTCTGGAAAGAATGTATTTTCACCCCACAGTTTTTTTAATCATTTTCTTAGTTGGCTTGGCTGTTCTTTTTTCATTTTGACATTGCAAAAGGAAGAGAGATAGTATAAACTTAAATTTATCTTTATGTGTATGTTGAGATTATTGCAGTAGCTCTTTGAGGAATCAGCTGTTTGCCACAAAGTACAATCTGAAATTACCACGTTTTCTCCAGTAAAATAGGTGTGAGATAGCTATGCTGACTTGGCAACTGCCTGCTTGTTTCTTACTCATTCTGTCTTCTCCTGTAACAGCTTTAGCCCCATCTTCCCTTGTGCAAAATCTTGTTTGTTGGCTCACCTGCAGAGGAAGTATCAGTGTGGTAACTAAGGTATGATTTTACACTGCACTTTGAAAGTGAAGTTGTGCTGATGTCCATTAAGGGCATCCACAAGATGAAATTATTCTGAAATAATTTGTGCACTGTAAATTTACATTCTAGATTATGGGGAAGTTCTTATGTACAGCCTAAGAAATCTTTAAAGAAAGTTATTGGCAGAGGTTTATAAAGATAATCATTGAGTTATCTAAAATTTTTGGTGCTTTCCAAYGTAGCGTTGTGTTTTAAGATATGATCTCATAAACTAGACCCCAAAAGCATTTTCATTAGTACAAGCACCTTAGTAAGTTACCTATAGTGTATATATTAAAAGCCTACTGGCTATCAGGGAGACTTATCAGTTGTCTCTGTCCTTAGAAAATGCAAGTCTTTTGGTGGCTAGCTATCTCTTTTGAAGGAAAAGAAAGAAGTCTTAGTCATTTGGATTTCCTTGATCAGTCCATCTCAGTGAGTAGGATAGGGTGAATTTTGTAAAGCTTATGGATTTAATACCAAAACCAATTTGTGTTAAAAAATATTTTAGGCTCTGTAAGTTTCGAATTTTCCTTGTATTTATAAAAATAAAATGATTTTAATGCTTAATGAGAGTAGATAATGCTTTCTTAGCACTTACGAAAATGATTAAAAGGCTTTTGGATGCACCCACTGTTGTTATAGGAAATCAGTCGAATTTACTTAGCTTTTACGTAGATAAATCAGAGTAATATTTTGGCTGAAGTTCCAGTTGGTTTCTAGGTCAGGATGAAGAATTTTGCTGTGTTTTAATGAGTTAGGTCTTGCTTCCTTAGCTGCTACCCATATCGTTTTGTGATATCCTAACAGTTAGAAAGAGGTGAAACGCACAGCCTAACTGCTTCCTGAGCTAAGTCCTGGCAGGAGAAGGTTTTACAGTTAAGGATTCCTGCCTGGCAGCTGCTAGATGCCCTGATTTATAGGCTTGCCTGCCTACTTTGCCAATCTTTCTGTGAGCGTAGAAGCATATATGGACAGTGGCATGTGTGGGAGGGAGATATTAGGTTTTGGTCTCGAAATAGGCTCCATTTGGACATCTTAATTTACCAATTAAGATGCTGACAGCAGAGGACCCTGCTGAAGCTCTTTGTGGCATAAAGCCGGGCGGGTGGAGCAGAGGGTCACATAGGCAGAGCTGCAGCTTGCACCCGTGGAGCAGCATTGCTGTCCTTAGGGAGGAGATTGTGTCCCCTAAGGGACGAAAGCAGCTGCCCTCCCAGTCTGGCAGACTAGGCTAAGAGAGTTTGATCCTCATGCTGCTTCACCTACTAAGGATTGCTCTTGCTGATGTGAATGAGCTAATTTTAGTGGTGTAAAAATGCAACACTTTTCCAAAAGAGAAGGAAGGGCCTGTGCCCAGACAMTTAAAGGGGTTTCTGTTAGGAGATGATGCTGATGTTGGAGCCAGAGATTTGTTTACTGTAATCCTGTTTGTTTACAAACAGCATGTAAAGCCTTGTTTCCCTGAACACAGCAAGAATCAAACAGATGATGGTTTCTTTGATGACAGCTCCAAGCCTCTCTGAACCCAACTGGTGCTGAAAGCTCTTGCAAGTTTTGCTTTGTGGCTCTGTAGCGTTGCTCCGTCTCCCATCATTCCTCCTCCACTGGCTTTGTGCTTTTCATTTCAGCCCTAAAGTAGCTCATTGCCTCCTTTACATTTATCCTGAACAACAGGTTTCTTCCAAACTCTTTGGGAAACAAAGATCTTGCCTGCTGGGCTGCGGTGTCCTGCGCAGCCTCACATTACCTGTTCCTGCTCTGAGCTGGCTAAAGTCAGCTCTGGTGGGAAGCCACATTGGCAGCGCCCAAGGCAGCATCACTCGCCAAGAGAAGGGGCTTATGAGCTCAGATACAGCCTTTGCTAACGCCTCTCAACTGCTTCCAGGCTGAAGTGGGTACATGTCTGGCCAGCTGTGAGCTGGGCAGAGGAACGGGGTCTGTCTGCATATGAGTTATATAGAAGTTCCCCTCAGTTATGCCAAAAAGCAAGTGATTTTACAAACAACTTGTTAAGAGAATTTGTTGAGCAGCAGCGTCTTTTTTGTTTTCACTAAATGGAGTTATTTGCTGGCAATTATTTCAGACCGGAATCGCTGGAGACTGTAGAGTTGTATTTGCATTTTTGTTCGAGTGCCTGCACATGTACTGCACACTCTGTTCCTTGTGAGGCAGTCATTTATTGTCCAAAAAGCATTGCTTTCCCCATCCAAGTACTAGCTTAGGAACCTCACAGACTGAGCTAGCTTTGGAGAACAAAAACCGAACACTCATGCTGATGTAGAGCTACGCTTTAAACCATATTGAAAAAACAAACCTCAAACCTTCTGTAAAGTTGACATTTTTCTCTCTTGTTTATTGCTTTYCGTTAACATTGCATGCCGGTCAGACTTCTGCCTGAAATCTTTCCTAAAGGCCCCCTGCGTGTCCAGGACCAGAAGACTTCCCCAGCGGTTCCTCAATGATATTTTCCCCATGCCAAGCTTGAGCCTGAATTTCTCTCCCAGCATCTCGYTCTGCTACTGTCAGGAACTGCTGAGCTACAGTTGACGGAGGTGTTCAGAAACCAGACCTAACCCACGTTTAGGTTATTCCCGGGCGCTGACTTCAGAAAGTGGTTCTTTACGAGCACCAGAGCAAGTCACACTGAGCATGTACTTTAACAGGTAGGGGGCACGCATCTCCCTTAAGCTTCACTCTAAATCCTTCCTCTAAAGTGAAACATTTAACTGGAGCGCTACCTATTCGTTCTCTAGAAAACCCACAGCTGAGAAGTCTCCTAAAAAGACAGTGGTAATGTTTTTTCTCTTACCTAGCATGAAAAACGTAGTGTAATTGCTGCCAAGAAGCAAAGTGGCAGTCAGTGACAGATACAAGGAAGGAAGAAACAACCTAGGAAGAAAGTCTTCAGCTAGGGCTCACACAAGCGTCTGTTTCACAGTGTCAGATACAGATTTGAGACCAGCAAAATACTAAGAAACAAGCTGAAAAGCAAAAATCCAAAGCGCAATGGGAAGATGAATTCAAGAGCAAAATCCTAGAAAGAAAGTCACGTTTTAATAAGCAAGGAGGAATAGTGGCTGCGGCGCATGCTGGAGCGCAAAGCGTTACTCAGTTCGGTGTGTGTTGAGAGGAGGATTCAGCACAGATTTTCAGCTCGCTGTTAAAGAAACCCGTTCTCAGCTGAACTGGGTCCCCAGATCATTTCCAGATTCACTTCTTTCGAAGAAATAGAGTGGGGATTCCCTCCTGGGGCGTGGGGGTTTCCGAAGGTAATCCCCCACCCTGGCTGTCCTCAGTCTGTGATGCATCAGCCAGGCTGGAAGTCAGAACTCAGGATTTTTTGGGAAAGAATCAGCTCCTAACCTGAGCTTCCACATTTAGAAATAAGCATTTATACCGATCTGCGTCCAGAGCGCATTCCTGCGACATCAAATCAGCACCTGCCAGTTCACTGGCCTGACAAAGCGCGGCGTTTGCAACTGCCCCGCTGAAATTCAGAGAGGGATTGCAGCTCCAGGGGCGTCSTGCCGCGTGCCCTGGCGGGGCAGCGGTGGGAGCGGGACGAGGCGCCCAGGGTCCGCGCTCCGAGTTCGGATTCGGGGAGAGCAACTGCAAACAGCCGGGCCAGGCCCCTCAGCGCCGTGTTTCACAGCACTGCGGCAGGGGCCGAGTTCGCGGCTGCCTCGTGCATTTTAGAAAACCCAGGAGGTGATAACTGAAWTTTTTACCCGGGGCAGGTTAACCTCAAAATCCATGAAGAAAGTCACAGCGAGCAGACTACRCTGGATTTGGTTGAATCGTTAGGCAGTGATTCACCGTGCAAAGACCTGCCCGCRTCCGACCCGGTCTTCTTTAGGCAGGGAGCCTGCGGGGCGGCCGGCCTGGACTGAACAAGGTTCGGTTCAGTCYGGTCCTGACTRAAGTTCAAAGGCACCAAAACRCAAGGAGGAACCRGCACAGCTGTTTTTACTGTAGTGCRGGGTTAGCGTGAGTGCTGCGGGCTCAGTGCCTCTGCCTTTGGGCCTCGTTTAACTTCTGTTGATGCTGCGCTTCAGAAATATTAACTCCACAGGAGTAAAAGCAGCCCTCTTAAGCACACTATACCAACTAAAACTGCGGCAAGAAAATAACCTGTAGCTTATCACACGTTCTTCCCACCACTAAGAAAGCAGCAGCTGTCTTACTGTCACCTCAATCTGCTTCTTTTTATCCAGGATTTTTTTTTTCAAGTGTCTGTGGTTTCTGACTACTCGAGGGTTCACTGAGTAGCTGCAGCCTGTTCTCATGGGGTGACCAGTCACGCCGCTTTTTGCTGTGCCCAGCATGTTTCCCAGGCTCCTGAGCAGCACCAGGTGTACCTGGAGGAAAACTCTCTATTTCTYTAGCTTCTCCCATCAGGAGAATGGCATTTTTAGCACCCAGGCGCTCTTGAAGCTCTCGTTCCATCTTCCATACTCCTGAAAAAGATAATAGAGCAAAAAGAGCCGAGAAGCAAGGCAGTCGGTTTGGGGACTTCACGCTGAGGTTGGTGTTTGCTGCCGGCCGCGAGGCTCTTCCTGTGGGTGCTGCGGGCAGTGCTGGGGGCGGGGGGAGAAGGCTGTCAGCACACTCCGTGATGGGGCTGACAAGGTGTTTCGGCTGGTTCTGGTTTTCTAACCTCCCCGAGGCGGGCTGTGATGCTAAGCCCACACGCGTTTTCGCTACTGCTTTTGGATCTCCCGCCCTGAAGGCTTCTTCCCACTGACTTGGCAGAAACCGGCGTGCGTCTTGTTTGTACTTACAGCGCAGCAGAGCAAACAGTCTTCTTCTCTTTAGGCTTCTTCTGCTCTTTCTGCAGTTTTGGCTTCTCCTCTCTCTGAGTGCATTGTGACTCTCTTGCAATAAGCTGTCCAAACTGGCCCTCTCTAGCCAGGCCACCTTTCAACCTGCAGAGAAATTTGAGGCTCAGAAGTTGCTGCCAGCTGGTAGCTGACATCATTTCAACACACGCACTTTCAGCAGAAAAGACTAATCAGTGTAGAAGTGAGCTTTTCCTGCCATTCAAAGTAATTTTATTCTGTGTATCCTAGCCTTGTAGTATGGAAAATAAAAAAGGAGAGAGAAGACAAGAGCAATCCCAAATTTAAATGGCATGGCGTGTCACAGCGGGAGGATGAGTAACTAAGCTGAATTCTCCCCTTTCTCCCACTCCCTTCCCCACACAGCGTGTGTCATATAGAAGCCTGTTGATGATTAAGAGAATATATCCAGTCAGTTGTGAGARAAAGTCGCACAAAATGTAATGGCAACAGCCACAGTGGGGAGAATTGCACCCAACAATAATGGTGTCAGCACTTGCTACTGGAGCACTTTTAATGTATAAAAATGTTGTCTGTGCTTAGTTAAGACCCAATCCTATCCCAGCCGGGTGGTACAGCTGGCAGCTCGCTTTGCTGAAGCCCAGATGCTCTGGCCTGAGCTAGTGCTGCAGGACCAGCTTGTTCTCCCAGGCCTCCAAGGACGGAGGCAGGAGAGGCAGCAAATACTGGGAAGGAGCCAGCTGCAGGGAGCTGACATTTTTTTTAGCGTGTTCCTAACTTCATGTCGATGGTTAGCAGGTACCTTAAAATGCCATTTCTGTGGCATGTGCTCAAATGCGCAGGGTGGAGCTGATCCAGGAGTCCCCAAAGTCCACCAAAGGCAGAGCTCAGCGACAGGGCTGTGGGGGCCAGCACCTAGTCCCTATGGCTCCGCACTGTGCAGCTGTCCCTTGGGACACCAGTTCTCCTGGCATTGCTTTTGGGTCTCACCCAGGTCTCCAAATTGTGTCCGGAGGATAGCTTACGTCTCGTCTAAACAAACGTGCTGGAGGGACTGAGTTTCCTGCCTCCTTATCCCCTTTCTAGTGCATCTGTTTCAGAAGAACCCAAATCTAAGCCCTGTATCTCTGGCACAAACAAATGGGAGCTCCAAGCCCTCAGAAAGAAGAGATTATCATAGCAAGCTCAGAGATGATTTTCACATTATCCCTTCAAATTCTTGCCCTTCTTTAGGGTTTCAGGTCTCACTGCATTTGACAAGGGGAGTGGTAATTGAGTCCTGAAATGATTTTTATTCTGTAGACCAGATGAGGCTCTGCTCGGGGCTAGCTGCTCGGTGTGCAGCTTGCATTCTGCCATTTTGGATTTGTTTATTCAGTTACCAGTCACGAGAATTACTTCAACTCATATATCCAGCAAGCAAGCTTGCGACTGTTTGAAGTGGGTTTATCTCAATCTGCAGAATGTGCAGCGGTACTTCGGTGACTCATAAAGGGCTCAGTCCTGCAAAAACACATGTTTAAGTACATGTTTAACTTTCAGCACATTTTTATATCTCTAAGAAGTCAACGGGACAACTCACTTTCTTAAAGTCAGGCCTGTTCTTAAACGCTGTTCAGGGTTGGAGTCAGAGAGCTCAACACCTCRCAGGAGTGAGCCCATAATGATTTTCTTTTCTTGCCTACGTAAGTAACATTCCTGAAAGCACGCGCTAAAGGATCAAGTTCTGCTACTGTTGAATAGCACATATTCACAGATAGTCTGGTTTTAATCAAACAGTGGATGACTTTGAGCAAATAAGATCTCCCTTCCTATAACTCAATTTCCCATGTGTAAAATAGAGATAATGATACTTGCCTTGTTTGCAAAATGCTCTGAGGGTTACTGAGAATTCACTATGTAAGAGAAAGGCTCTGTATTTGGCTCTGAATAAATCAATATTAGCACATTCTCACACCAGTGAATACTGAATCAAGGCTGAGAAGGTATTTTTTTGGTTTATTCAGCCATTGGCTCTCAGCTATAAGCAAGCAATCTTTTCATGAGAAGACTGAAAAGAGACAGACCGAAGTTTTGCAGTGTGTTTTTTAGTATGAGAGTTACAGGCTTAGAGGAACTGGTTCTCATTCACACTACATACATACATGTTAAAGTTTAGGTGCCTAAGCAGTAAAATTCAGGCTTGGTGTAAAAGAGAAACCTTTATGTTTGAATCATACACACTTCTTCCTGGGAGAGTAAAAATTGTAAGGGGTAGAGTTCCTGCTGCCTCCAGAGGCAGATCTCCATTGCACCTCTGCATATAAACTCTGGACTTCCTGATAACTCGAAGGGGGTTGAACAGGTTCCCCACCTTCACTTGAATGAGACAGAATGAAATTGTGCCACATATCAGCTACTTCAATGGAAACACATTAGCTTGCCCTAGGTAAGGTTCTTGCTCTTTACATTTAATTGTAAGCTCATGAGATTCTAGGTAAAAGGAAAAGCTACTTATGAAGTATATTTTGAAAATGATGTTCAAAGAATGACATTGCCATTATGTAGTCTCATGAGCAGGGAGTTGATATTTTCCAGCAAAATTCACCTACGTGTCTTTGCAATGACACCCACATCCTATTTTTCAACATTCTGGTTAAATATAATCCTAAAGTTTGTGACGTATTCACACTTCACTTTCCTTTTTTGAGGCTTGAATTATTAGCATATGGATAATTCTGGGCTTTCAGCCCTGCAGATACAGCACTGGCTGTCTCTTAAACCTGTACGTCTACTTTCTGTATTTTCCACATCTTTGTATTTTCTTTTCAGTGAAGATCTTGTCTGCCATGTAAAACAAAGTGATTATTCCATTCAAATCTTTGGAAAATTCTGTTCTTTGGCACAGTGTTGTGTTGTCTGATACTTTTTTCTTTTTTTTTTTAAAGTTCTAAATTTCTGGAAGGGAAACTCTTCTGATGAGATTTAAGTTTCCATCAGTCATGAGAAAAACTGTTCCCTCTGGAATATTAGAGGTAAATTTGGAGGACAACATTAAATAGGAATAAAATTCCAGATTGCTTCATTTTGAATTTCAGCCCTCTTTCTTTGGAGGGGTTATTGTTTCCAGAAAACACCTTGTTTTAAAAAAAAAATTTCTTGACCTTTTCAAATTTAGTGCATTGAGTGTAATAGCCAAGACTTTTGGATAGGCAGCAGASAGGAGAAATGTTCAGCATTTGTCAATAGACAAATATAAGTGTGTGTTATATAGAATGTAAAACATTATGTTGTGCTTCTATGAAAGCAATGCAATCTTGAAATGTTTTGAGACCAAATTTCCCTCTGAGTTATTTTGCTTTGACCAAAAGGGGACTGGGTAGTCCTGCTGAAAGTTTTTTCATAGATAACATTTGAGATGATAGGTGTATTTAGAAAACATTTTGAAGTAAGTTCTCTTCCACTTAAATAGCTTGGATGAGCCTACCTTCTCTTCACCACAGTTGCTGAACTCTCCTCTTTGGTCCATATACATTGTACAGGTAAATGCGTATTCATTCAGATTTCATGTGAATAATTCTGCAGATTACATTTTAATCTTTCTTAAAACTAACCTTAATTACTTTGGCTACTGAGCTGTATACAAAAGTTTCTGTTCTGATAAGCAGTGATGTGTGGCTATCAGGGACTGTGTGCTAGTTGAACATATGCCTGAAGCTTGCACTCTCCTTAAAAGAACTGACAGGGTTCCGTATTACTCTTGGTGAGAGGTGTCTCTAAATAAATRTTTTCTAATGTCACTAGGACCTGGATTCTGTTGGTCACATGTAGACATCTAGTGCCATTTGAGATGCCTTGGAATTTTCCACTTGGGTTCCAGTTGCTGATCTCACAAGGCATGGGTCCCTGTGGGTCGTGTACAATATCTGCTGTCACCCTGTAGACATCCTGGACTCCTTAAGGCACCTCAAATAGCCCTAGTCACCTAGCAGGGGCATCTGAATCCATGCCTAATAGCCCAACACAATTATCTGCTCTCAACCAAAGAATTCATAGAGATACGTGACTCAGAGAAAGAGGTGCTTTCAAGCAAAGGAGCATTTGTGTGGTAAATCATCCAAGAACAGGGTTTGTGGCATAGCAAAATGACAGCCATCCTTACTTCTCCAGGCAGCATAGGACATTTCACACCGTTGCAGAACAGCTTTCCTCTTTGCAGCTCTGAAGTCATTGCAAAATGTCAAACAACATGGAGAGGGCACTGTATGGCTTCCTGCATGCAATTGGTTCCTAAATATTTGCTTTGGAAGAAAACAGCCTTGTTGTTTAGTATAAATGGAAATGTAATTTACTTTTCCTTTAATCAAGCTAAAGTTAGTCACATGACAGGAGCACTGCTAACACACGCTGTGCAACTGCTTTTGTCCAGTCCCACTGGGCAAGCAGAGACTGCTTTCAGTAGCGAGGCATCCTAGCACCTGGGCGTGGTACAGAGGAGGGTTCAAGCAATGAGCGAGCTCTCATTTCTCTCAAAAGGCCTGGCAGAAGGCCCTGTCTGTTCTTTAATTACATTTCAACAGCTGTTTTTTATATATTTGTGTTTCCTTATTCAAACGTGGCTTATGAAAAAAATAGCAAATGATGAGCATGCTTTTAACCAAGAAATACAAAACTCTGCAACAGAAGAAGCTGTCATGGAGAAGCCAAAATCTTTCCAAGAAAAATTATTTCCTTCCTAGACCCACATCGGTGTTGATGCCACTATGGATGAGGTGGAAAGAAAACAGAGCAGGCTGGGATTGGATTAAGAACAAAAAAGACTTGCAAAGGATCCAACGTTGTTACTTGTCAGTCAGTTGTCCTGATAATGAAGTAGCAGTCCAGCCTGGCAGCACTCACAGGGCGAACAGGCAGAAACAGCWTTCCAGGTTGGGAACGGCTTTCATCCATAAACAGCAAATCCCAGGTCTTACATGTAGAGCTATGCTGGGCATCAGAGGATTGATTTGCAGCACTCTCACCCGTGCATGCATACACCTTCCCCTAGACCTCTGCTTCCAACTCAGGAAAGCCGTGGTGAGAAGGGGAGCTTTGGCTGTGAACAGCTCCTCTGCTGCTACAGAGGTCCCACCGTCCAAACCCACTGCCCGTGTGCCATTTTCCCTCAAGACCAATGCCAGCCCTTCTGCAAACAGGTGTGAAGACCCATCTGGAAGATTTCTTCAGGATAGGCCGTCGGGAGGTAAGACAATTAGTTTAGCTGATGTGAGCTAACAGGAAGGTTTTCCTGCTGCAATGTGATCATCAGCTTTGCTCCAGCAAGGGTAAAACTGAGAGAATTCAGACAAAACCTAATGTGCTCAGGCAGACTTTCTTGTTAATGAAAAGAAAATGTTTGCRCTGCTTGCGAAAACTCACGCTCCAAGCCAAAGACCAGGACAGCTCTTCAAGTCTTCTGCTGATGCAGGGGAGGTGGTCTCATTCTGCACATCCAGTCTGTCTTGTTCCATCTTCACCATAAGAACAGGCATGTGGGGATCATACCAGAAGGTCATTCTGTCTCCAAATGCGTCAGTAGCATATGCTTAAGGAAGCTGCACAGGGCTTGGTGCTGATGGTCCTTCACGGTTTCTAGCAGCGAACAGTGTAGGGATTTCTTGGGCTGGAATTTGCATATAGGTTCTTGTGCTTAATAGCCACTAACAAACCTTTTCTTCCATGGGCCTATATCAAACATGTTTGATGTGAACATATTTAAATCCCTTTGAATTCATTTATGATTTGGCCTCTAYAGCATCCTGTGGCATGTGCTACAATTTAATCATGTGCTGTGTGAAATAGTCCTTCCTTAGCCTTTTAAAAAACATACTACCTGATAATTTTTTTTATTCTTGTTCTGTAAGAAATAGTGAATAATTGTTGCCTTCACCTTCTTCACCCTTTCATATTTCTCCTACCTACTCAAACATATATAGAATCTTTTTTGGTCACSAAAAAGAGGAGAAAATAGAATGCAAAACCGTTGGAATACAAGTGTTTRTATGCAGTCTAGTTAAAGCAAGATGGTCCATATCTATTTGTATACAGATCTGGRTAAAGAGATATTGTAAAAATGAGAAGGCTTAGTTATCTTTGTCGATTAACGAAGACAGAGCAAAGAAAAAATATACTTAAGCTCCAGTGGGAGTCTGTWAGCATGATAGCAGGATATTGTTTCCAAAGAGGCTAGCTGTGGAACAAGTTTAGGACCAAGATGGCCAAGTTCGGACTTGATGTTTCCTATTGAGGAACATGACGGGTAATAATAAAGACCATTAGAAGCGGTTTCTAGCCCAAAGGGAATAATAAATGCAAGGAGATGGATGTMTTTTGAAAACATAGCTGGTACTGCATTCAGAAACATAGGTGTTAATGAAATGCATTAAAACTAAGAATGTCTTAGAAACAAATGTGCCAAAGTGTCAGACCCAGCCAATGAAAAATAAGCACTGGCATTAAAATTAAGCTCTTTTCTTGTGGTAGGTAAGCAAGTAACCTCATCTTCAGAAGAGCCTAGTATAAAATCTCTCAGAAACATTTGCCTCTGTTTTTGTTTAAAAGAATGTGCTTTAACACACTTAACTTACAGTTTTTGCTTTTGTTTGTACAAGTGAAAGCAACATATGTTATTTTATGAACTGCAAGATATCATGGCAGAGAAATGAGCTCTATCCTCACAGTACAGAATGGAAAGGGTCCCAGTGGTTACCAATATTACYGAAAGTACTACTGGAAGAAGATGAAGTGAAGGAGACACATTTTTCAAGGCATCTCTTGTTTCACTCAGTGTACAAATCCCACTCCAGCCTTAAAATACCSCAAACCTGAAATGTCACAATCTCAAGGTCTCAAGGAGCTGAGGATGCAGGCCTTAACATTTATAAAGTATGATAGTGCTATAGCTGCAGTTGAGCTTGGGTGTTTTCAAATTCATTTCTATAGCATATTGTTAGTCCCTGCAAAAATATCCAAATAGCCAGAACAGATTTTGATCTGAATGTTGTAAAGTGCTCATTCAAAATAACTCTAACGGATTGCTTTTGCTAACTTAGCATGACACCAACCTTTGGACTTTCTTTCAATTCTCATTCCTTTTTAGCTTATTTGTGGAAACTTATAATTAGATTTTCCTTTTCCTTCTTCTCCCCCCACCCCAGCTGATAAAGTGCCATAAATCCTGGACATCATCCATGAGTGCAGTCATTTATGAATTTTGCTTTTTTTTGCACATTGCACCATATGTAAGACAAACTAACTTAGAGGCACAGTTTCTTATTCCTGGCATGCAGGAGAGTCACTGAGAGATATCATATGGTCTCCTGGCAAAAGTACAAAGTGGCTCTTGTTGTTTGATCTACTGTCTTAAACTTAAATGCAAAATCTGATAATTGGGTCAGGCAGGAGAAGAACCTTACTAATAAAGCTCTTTTCATTTCCTTTTCCTATATTTCCTCTTTTCATCTTTTCTTTCTGTCTTTCTTGGTTGGTCTGAGGAGCTGGAATAAGCTGCTAGCAAAAGGGTTAGAAGTRGAGCTCAGTTTATGGAATTTCATCTTCTCCTCAAAATTCCCTTTTGTCTGTCATTTTTTAGTTTAAGCTGCTTTCTCARCTTCCCTGCCAGTGGGTTTGCTTACTCTCCTGGGTTTGCTATGAATGTTTGCTTAGAAATGTCTCAGTCTTTATGAAACCTGAATCATTGAATGCATAGTAAACATTCTCCAAATTTATCACCTCTTTAAAAAGCAAAAAATCATCCAGCAATCTGTTTTATGCTATTTTTAACAAAGACAGAGGTTTGTACTCCCAATGAAGTGCAAGCTAAACGGGTGCTGAACTTTCTTTGCAAGCTGCCTATCTCCATAATACAAGAAGCTAAAACCTGCTCGCTCACCTGAGTGCTTTTGAAACCATACAGAGAACTGTATTCTCTGCTAGGAATAGCACAGCGAGAACATTYCATGGTTGGTTTCATGGCTGGAATCAGATATTTCATGGATGCCCATTCTATTGGATTCACTGTTTTTTCCCTCTATGATTCTGCCTAGATTTCATCAAAATATATGAAAGCTAAAGTTTGAAAAAATCTGCTTATACATGGAAAAAAAAAAAAAAAAACTCCTGAGATTCTGAAGCACTGGAGACATCTGGGCTCTCTGCCTTTAGAGCAAACAGGCTTTCAGCAGGCTGAGCATCTGCCCACAGCTTTTTCGGCTGGGTGGCCCATGCTTTGGAGGCATCGGTCTGACAGGGTTGCTTCAGAAGTGCTCTTAAATCATGCAGAAGAGAGTTGCAGAAGGGGATGACTCTTGGCCAGGAGTGATTGTGCGAGAGCGTTTTAATTGATCATTAAGCCCCAAATGCAGCCTGYTTAGCACACAGGAAGACCAGCAGGACACCAGACCTATGAAAAYGATCAGTTTTACTGTATTATTGTTACTCTAACACGAATTGTCATTTGATTTACTACACTCTTGGATCTGTGACTTTCCTCCGCATCTCGCCTCTGAGAGGTTTGGGAATTCTTAATGCAAAAGACAGATTTTGTGTTTGGTGAGGAAACAAAGTAGGTATGTTTCTCCTCAAATTATTGCCAACGAACTCAGCAGTTCCCCAGCTACAATCAGGAAAAATACCCCCAAAGCAGTTCCTCTCTAGCCAGTTAGGTACAGAGCAGGAGAGGTTTTGTGGATGTAGCCATAAATGCTCTCAAAACTGTGTTTTGGCTGGTGTGTTTATGGGAGCAGCTGATCAACTGGAGTGCTTATAAACTAAATTAAGAAGTTGTAAATAATTACCTTGCTCAGAAGAGAAACTTAGCAGAAAAAAGAAATACTTTAGAAAACACATAGTAGAGCATGTGTATTAGAAGAGGGTATTTTTAGCAAAGACTAGCTACACTACATTTTCACCATGCATTCCAAGTTCTGCCTTAAATGCTACATTTTGATCTGTAAAAGAGACACTTCAGCAGCTGCAAAATTTCRTAGAATAAAACATCAGAGCCAGCAAGTACAGAATACACGACTGTAAAATGAAATTAAAAAGCTGTAAGGCACCCTCAAAATACGTGGTGAAAATGGAATTCAGGAAGAAAATCAGGTTTTGCAATTGTTAAATAAGATGGCAGGGTAATAATGCAAGGGGYACAAAGTAATTTTTAATTGTTCTCCCTAATTTTTTTCCCTGCATTTCTGTTTTGGAGAAAATTAAACAAACCTATAAAGAAATGTGATAAGAATACAAGCAAGAACTGTAAGCAAGGCGTGTGTCTTATTTTTATTTTTGGCAGCTCGAAGTGTGCTTGGCTCCTAGTCCGTTTCATGTGATAACTTAGGCCTATTACAGGTATGAATGTTTGAGCTAGAAGCCAGCTTACAGTGTCAGTTTTCCTCATGTATCAGCATGACAGGCAGCTGTGTTGATCCACTGTCAAACTTCAGCCTTGCACACTACAGGGCATGGAAGAGCCAGTCAGATGTCGTGTATATGATATRTCTTTATTGACTCCTGTTTCAGATCCTAAGTTGCTTCTGTCTCTGCTTTTATTCTCATGAATTGCTTCACATCTCATCTGTAAAATTATGTACAATCCAGATGAACTGTGTATATAGCAGTTAGAAATTACTACCTTGCCATGTGCTTTTTTAGTTATTTTGGAAACAGAACGTTTCCTAATAGACCACTCTGTGAACTGAATGAATTCATGATGGTATTAGAAGATGTTGGTGCTGCTTTACAAATTTCCATGTCCTTATCTTTTACAATTTTGTTGCCTCTTTTTCTTGGGTTATTGCACTGTTGTTAACCTCTTGTCAGTTTGGAAAGAACTGCTTAAAGGTGAAATAGCTGCAACTTTGTTGGCTAAAAYGAGCAACAAAATAGCTACCAAAGCAAATGGATCAGTGAATTAGCAGTGTGTATTTATAGGCAAGGAAAATCATCGGTGAGCTCAGGCAAGACCCAGCAGGTAACTCTGGTGAATCTCAAGTGCCAAAGCTACAGACCAAAATAACCTTTTCCAGGGACTGCCTTCCCAAGGGCATCCTCCTCCTCTTTGTTCATGGTTCCCCAGAGGTGCCTGGGATACCTAGAGCATCTCTGGCCTGGGGACCAGGAAGAGGATAGCAGGCTTTACTTTAACCTCCCCTGTGCTGCAGAAAGCACGCAGAGATGTGCCAGTGTCCCCATCAGAGCCAGGTCATGCAGGAGCATCACTGAAATCCAGCAGCCGAGGGAGACCACCCGTAGCTGAGTGTTAGCTACTTTTTTTTTTTTTTTTTTTTTTAACTTGTCACGTTCCTTCTATATAACAGCCAGCAATTCCTGCCCAGGGCATAGGAAACGGCAGCCCGCAGTCAGCTCAGCCTGTGAGGGATCAAGCCCACTTCTACGGCAGAGCCTAGCAGGGGCTGAAAGCGGCAGCAGCCATGGTTCAGACATTGGTGCTGGAGGTCACCCACACCCAGAGGAGAGCAGGTGAGGAGGATGGCAAACCACCCCAGAAGCAGGGCCCAGGATTTTACAATCCCAGGAAAGCCAACAAAATATACACTCCCACCCAAAGCATTRGGTAAAAACTCACATGCTTGTTGCGCATAAGACAGGGCCTGGTGTAGWCCAAAGCAGTACAGAGCAGATTTTGGGAGCGCCCATTTCTTCCAGACAGACGTTGGAGGTGCCCTGCCTCTGCAAAGCAATCTTCTGTGGCAAAGTGTGATCATCTTGCCAGCTCCAGAGCCTCACGCCTCAGAGCAGCTGATGGCTCGCCAAGACCTCTCATTAATCTCAAGGTTTCGACGGCAGCATAGAGGTTTGGAAGTGGATGGCATCTAAGGAGAGCTGACCACGAGGAGAGTGCAACATAGGGTTTTGTGGCCCAAGAAAGCCCTTAGGGACACCACGGGTCAGAAAAGGACAGTGGCTTTTCCCTCTGTTACACTAACACCCATTTCCTGAGCCCATGGTCTCCCCTGGCATTCCCTGAAAGGAAAAGTCCCTCAGTGATGACTCAGAAGGACAACACTGCAGTGGCTCCTTCCACTCAGCAGCAGGCAGTTAAGCTGCAGTTACTGCACCAGTGGCCACAAGGAGAGAGAGAGAGAGAGACAGTAAAAATTTTTGGCTGAATGAAGTCTRCCAGCCAGGAATTGCATGGCTTTAATTATAACTCGTTTGTGTTGTTGGGTTTGTTTTTGTGTCTTTTTTTTTTTATTATTATCATTATAGATACACTGGTTCAGATTTAATTCTGCTYAGAACTTCCGTTATTTGATTCCATCTTGCTGACTTGCTGAAGATTGCCCAAACTTTTCACTTATACRTGTTTACTTCAAAAAAAATTTTAAAGTTTTATTCAAAAGGGCAGAAGGAATGAAATTGTTGTTTTAGTTCGGAAATAAATGTGAACAAAACTATTTCTGACAGTTAACAAACATGAAATACACTTGACTTCTCAACTGTTAAACAAGAGCAGCAAAATGTTCCCAGAAGTTGCTTAATGCAATTACTTGATTAGAGAAAGGCATTTCATTTCCTAACCGCTACAAGAATAAGCAATATAGCTGTCAATAATTTTGCAGTGAGGGTGCAGGCTTGGTGGTCAGCCTTAGACCACATCTTTGCATGGTCATTAACGCGTTTCCATCAACGCACCCAGCAAAGCCTTAAGATTCTTGAGGGATTTCAGTAGTATGCGAATGACCTTTTCCTTCATCAATTTCCAGGATGTTTTTCATTACTGAATATGCAGCACATCATAATGTTTCACATCAATCCTCCATTTAAGTCATATCATGTTATTTTGAGACAGCCTGCAGTTCTGGCTGCCTCTTGCATCCAAAGGTTGATGTGTAAGTGGGGTGRTTCCCTATCAGAAAGCACTGTCGAGCATATAAAGACACTTTTAAGTGGCTCTAAGGCTTCTGTATGTTTATACAAAATATGTATTCCAACAGGAGAAAAAGGGATTTGTCTTTGTGTGACTACTGACCATGAACACAGTGGRGAGATAAGTCCCTGGCCACATGAGGGCTGGTGGCACCTGAAGGAAACACCCCTAAAACCAATAGTGTGACTGTCAGATCTCCAGCACTGATGGTTTCTCTTTGCGGACCGACCCCTGCAGTGCTGCACTATTTGCTAATCCCTAGCAGRCATAGCCAGAGCGTGTGTTACCCAAGCTCAAGAGCTGCCGGAGGTGGGTGCAGTGATGGGCCGAAAGAAAAGCCTTCACCATCTTTGTCTTTGTCATGGTGTGGGTGACCCAACTTAGCACAAGGGCTGGGTGCTGGGTAGCCGTGTGGTGCGAGAGCCGAAGCCCATGTTGCTACAAAGCGTACACATGTGAAATCCATGACACCACTTTTCTTTGCTTAAAGTGAGGCTTCTTAAGGGGCTACGAGGTGTCGGGGCTGAGTAGTCCACAGTCAGAAGGGATATTCACATTTCTGTGCTCCTGATGGCCGGAAAGGCAGGAGCATTTTTGTTTCCATGAAAGATGAAATATTTTCCCTCATTCATCAATCTTACTTAAGTTGTATTTATAAATATATTCTGTCTGTGTTACCGAAGGAGATGTCTTGACCATGTGTTCAAAGTTATAACTGTGAACTCATAGCATTCTGTTGAACATAAATATTGTCTGCCTGCCACACTGTCATGCCTCAGCTTTATATTGACRCCTTGAAACATTAACTTTATGGTAAAATAATAATACCTCCTTTTAGAGGACTAGATTCTGGGTTGAGTGATACAGCAGRCAAGGTTTTATTACAAGGATGGGACAGAATTAAAGTCAGGTTTTTCTTCATCCTCTGTAAGCTCCAGGTCACACGATGCAGGAGGAAATGGCCAGATTTGCTGTACACTCTCCACTGCACTGAACTCTATTAAAACTGATGCCATTCATATGAAACAGCTGGATGAATTATGAATTTCTGGATCCATTTGTACATTAAAAAAAAAAGAAGAGAGRACATTGTGGCAACATGAAAACCTAAAAAATATTCATTTAGGTTGATGCAAAATATTTTTTTCAACCRAAATATAAATGTTTCATTTTGATTTTATTTTACTTATCCATAATAATTTTTTCTATCCTTTTCAAGATCAGTCCTGAAAGAAGCTAAAATAGCAAAATGAAGCATCAAATTACTAATTTTTAAAAAATCTAAATGCAATAACTCAGAAAATGTCAAAATGACATTAACTACTTTAAAACAATTTATCCAATTTTCTTGATGGAAATTATATGCAATTTTTATTCAAATTCATGAATTAGTCCTGTTGAAATATCAACCTTTTCTGGAAAGAAATTTCTTCAGTTCCATTCAGAATTTTCCATGATGGTTTCAGAATCRGCTGTTATTCTCAGTAGTTTTTGCACCCTGCTGCACACAGGYACTGAGTAGACTTCCCTCTGTGCAACCATACCATCCCTCGTGTATTAAGATTTTGAGCGGACTCCTCTGTAGGAATAAAGGTGGCTAGTTTTAAACAGGATTTTTCTTGGCCAATCCAAAGTACAGGATATGGTTTAGCTTTTGCTAGGAATTGGGAGATTTTTGGTGTTAAGACTACTTAATATGTTGTAGAGAAGGCATCTGGTCACAGATTATCACTGATACCCTTGCTAACGTATTTTATAAGACTGTTAAGCATGCAGCTGCCTGCAGGAAGCCTGTGTCCATCAGCAGAGAGTTAGCCATACTACAGCTGACCTCTCTCTCCGTATTCTTTATTCTCCTACCTCTCTCTTTTCAGTGGCTGAAATATTACAAATCGGATATCCARGCCTGGCTCAGATCCAGTGTAACACAAGCAAATGAGGAGCAACTCTGTTGCATCCAGTGCAGCTGCATCCTTGTACGATTTGGGTGAGAGAATAGTCAGGACGACAGCTCCTGGGTGCTGTGCATCACCAGCAGGCAGTTCTGACGCACTCCTATTTCCTCTCTTTATATTTAAATTAAACAGCTGGTCCCAAAGGCTGTTGTCCTGTCTTCCCAAAGCAGACACACCACCAGCCAGGACCTCGCTGGGCTCTGCACCTGCATGAACCCATGAAGGTTGTGGTGGCGAACGGCAGCAACATGGGGTTTTGGCAGGCGGCCCAGGCTCTCGGGGGACATGCTGGCACCAAGGTGTCAGCGGGTCTTGCCAGTGGGACCTGCTGGGTCATCCGCTCTGCAGGACACAAACTCTTTGCCCAGTGGCTGCCCCAGGCAGGAGGAGGAGCAGTGCTGGGGGTCTTGGTGCCTGTTTGGTCCTCAGCACCAGACGTGAGCCCAACAGAGCGGGTGCTAGCCAGCAGAGTGGGTCCATGCAGCTGCTCAATGTGGAAAGGTAAAATYGCCTCTTTTGGAACAGAAGAAAAAAAAATCTCCGTTGTAACTGCTTAACCCCCAGGCAGCCTCCACCCGCACCTCACCACACGCTGAAGCTGCCTGCTAATTTTACTTCAAAAGGAATTTGAGCATGTGTATTACCATAGTTAGGGAAAAAACAAAATTCAGAAGAGCTTTCTTTGGTGTGTAATTCATTCTCCTACTTGGTGTATCGAGGGCAACATTCCCTCTCCTTTCTGATCTAAAGYATGGATCAAAAGGAAAAATAGATCCTATGTTTGCTGTTTGCTTTTTGAGGATCAGCCTTTTCCACACACGTTTACGATGGTAAAGACCTGCAACCTGTAGCTAGGGAAACTTCTGTACGTTCATAGCCGTTAGGAARTGAGTTAAGACAGTATTCATTTCTCTAGAAAAGTGATGTCTGCAATTGCAGTTTTGGCTGTGAAAAGGTACCAGACTCCACTGAGCAGCCTGCAGAGATTTGTGAGTTGTCTTTGCATTTGATACTTCTGACTCAGATATTTTATTGGTAGCAAAGTGTCTGGCTTTTTATCCATCTAGTTCTTGGGTCTGCAAGTAATTTACTCCAGTGAGTAATTTCTATGAGTTTGCTCTCACACATAAGTTTTTATGGTATCAAACTCCTATCTTGCATTCATCACGGAGTGTCACACTTAATTATATGAAACCAGTGGGGAGTTTTGGCTTGTGCAGTATTTTTTCCTCTTAATCCTTTTAGACGTTTTGCAGTGTTATCATAAGCTTCAGTTTCTCTTTTTCTGTCTTTCTGGGTGTGTGCGCATGCATATATATGTGCATGTGTATATACATATATATATAGGGTGGGTGTGTGTATGTGTGTGCGTGCACACATCTGCATATATAAAACCAACTATGAAAAATGTAATCCATTTCTCATCTAAAATTATAAAACAAAACTGCCACAAAGAGTCTTATGTAAAAGGAAATCATACYCTTGGAGATTTAATTCCATGTTTCTGCATCTTACATACTTTCTCAGTCATTTACATTGCAAATAGAAAATGTGTCATGTCAGCAAATATGGGAAGAGACATTTAATTTCTAATTTTGATACCTAGATATTGCACATTGCAACAGTATAGTGCATTAAAAACACCGGAATAAAAAGTTGGTTATTCCTTTCTTGAACAAAAAAATGCATTTTTATTCTTTTTTAAGATATTCTTCTGTCAAAATAAACCCCCAGTTTCTGCAGCTGGAGATCTTTTGGCTAGGGCTGTTTGGCTGTTTTGCAGGCTCCAGATCCCCAGTCCTGTGAAGTCACTCCATGGGGAGAGCTCGCTCCAGGCTGGCGCAGGAACTTCCCACCCTGAAAAGCGAGCAGTGGGACGCTCTTCAAGTGCTGTGCCTGGTGCTCCCACGTGGCCACTGCCTCCAAGCCCATTTTGATTTAGGAGCCTTTAGTCTCCCCCTTCCAACTCAGATGTTCATGGATGCATCGCCAAACCCCAGTGACGGGGCACGTGTCGCCTCCAAGCGCCCACGCAGCACCAACCCACCCCCGGCTGCCCTGTGCCTGGGTCCTCGCTGGAGCCGCTGGTCCTGCAGACCTAGCGTGCACCTTGGGCTGGTGGGGCTCCTGGCTTTGTCGTGTCACTTGGGTGGTTTGGATTCACTTGTTCCTCATGATGGTCAACTGAAGAGAGCCATGGAAAGGGCAGTAGGGGGGAAAGACCACCTGAAACTGCTATAAATATACAGCTAGGAGGGTAATAGCCATTTGGGGAGGAGGATGAAGGAAAAAGACTATCCCTTTTGGTAGTAATATAAAGTAGAGCAAGTGATGAGAGCAAGAGCGGGGGTGGGGAGAAAGGAGAGAAAACAAACTKGAAACCTCGTATGAGGAAATGCAATTGGATGTCAGAGCACAGGCTTTGATGTCGGTGGAGGAGATTAAATGTCCACATAAAGGACTGGACTCGGGTGGTCTGCGCTGTTTCCTCTCACATGCGCTGCAGCGTGACAATTGCTTTTCAAACATTAGAAATTTACCACATTTTAAACTAGAGCTTGAAGAAAGGGGGGGGGGGAAAGAAGACGACGACGAAGACATCAAAGCGAGAGCCCTTCTGGGCAGGGTCTGAGTGTGGCACAAGTTCATGTGTCGCACAGTCCCGAGGCTTTTCTAGCGATGGAGCAGTACTGCTTTTTTCTTTCTTTCTTTCTTTTTCTTTTTTCTTTTTTTTTTTTTNGGGGGGGGAGGGCGGGTAGCTGTTGTATGCACTGCAGCGGAAATATAACTGTACTGAGGCAGAAAAAAATGCCACTGGCAAGGCCCCCTAATAATGGTGTGTCCTGAAAGGAAAGGTCACGAGCAGAAAATCTTCTTCCCAAATCCCCTAGGCTACGCTCCCAGGCTCACCAGAGCRCGCTCCTGAGAGCAGACAGGAGTTTCTACAAAGCCGACCTGTCCTTTTCTCACGCTACGCATGTAACCTTCTTGCTTGGGCTCTCCTTCCGCAGGCTGGCACTTTTCAGTGCGGCATTTAAGAGCATGCCTGATTTTAAGCATATTTTTAAGTCATATTACTTCTATGAAGCCTCAGCACGTTCTTAATTTTCATGTTTAAAAGTGCTTTGCTAAGTTCCAGCCACAGCCCCCACCAGTTTCTCTGAAGTCCTGAGGTCTGAACCATGACCTTGTGAATGGCTTAGCATAAGAGAGAATTGATTAAAACATTATCGTTATTATTATTACTGAGCACAGATAGTTAGGAAAGTTGACTTTGTAGACAGAGGCAAACAAAAGTCTCTACTAGCTAAGGTTTAACAAAATATACACAAATATACCTAGTGTATAGCACAGACATTTTCCCCCTTTGGCGCTATTCCTGCAAACGACAGCTCAAAGCAGGGTCTTGAGCTGGAGTGTGCTAAATATGGCCTAAATAAGCCAATTGGTGTTAAGAGGAAAGTTTTGAATGATTTTAATGAGCTGTGGGTCAAGCCTGAAAATAAGAAAGAATGTACCACAAGTGACAGACTGCAAAATCTCCAAACTGGAGTACTGAAGGCGGAGTCTTTTGGCAATGAAGTTAAAGTTTGAACTTGTACTAGTTTGGCTAATGTGGTTTTATGCACTTTCTGCTGSAGTCAGGGCTTTTATTTTGCTCTGCTTGTAAGTTCATCTGCAATTTTCAAAGAACTTGGGTTGGGTATTCTTTTTTTTTTTTTTTTCACTGAGAATAGAATTTACTATTAATCCCTCAAATACCTTGACTTATCCTGTTCTTATTTATTCTGCATATATTTTCTATAATCTGTAATTTTCTGTAAGGTTCAGTAATCTTAACATTGACATACATTTTGATAGAAACAAAAAGAGGAAGTATGTCCATTCTGGAGGGTAATGTAATAAAAATCTTGTGGATTTTTTATATACTTAACACCAGAAAARAAATCCTACAAATTAAGCTGAACTGTGGAAACCAGCCAGATACTCCAAGTTTTATCAGGAAAATGTATGTACGTTAAGCATGCCACATGCATAGCGTTTAAAAAGTGTGTGCTAAAATTGGACCTGAAAAAATTTGCATCTATACATATGCACCTCTTCTATTTCAAGTTAGTAATAAACTCATTTGAAAATGTAACTCATGCTGTATAATCTGTGTATTTTCTGTGTAAAAACAGTTATAGTTACTAAACTTTCAGCCCTACATAGAACTGAGTCCCTACTTTCAGTCTCTGCTTTCTGTGTTATAGCAAAATCTTCAATACTGAAGAGTTTCTTTTCACTATAACAAAAAGCAAAATACAGAAAACAGGTAAAACGGTGGAAATGAATCACTACATGTATAGTAAAAGCATTGTGGAAAAGTGAATAGAGTGTGGTTACTGTGATGTTAGTTAACAATTTTGTCACACTTTGAAGGAAAGTTTGCAAATCTCCCTAGCAATAATGCAATGAATGGAGCTAGGTCACACTCATAAGTAAAACATTCGAGTCTATTTGATGTATAAACTCTAAAGTCTCTCTCTCTCTCCTTCTGATATATCTAGAATGGATAAGATAATTGTATTGCGTGGTTCAAAATACCATACATAAATCAAAGGATTTAGCATAGTTTTGTGGACACAGAGACAATCTTAGCTTACTAGGCTTAAGTTACTACATATGTTTTTCATTAAAGAATCCATTCCTGATCTTCGTAAAAAAAACACCAAAAATCATTGTCTATAGCAAAACATCAAACAATAAAATTATCATTAGCTTTCTAGACCATTACGAAATGAGAATCCCTACATTAATCTTACAGTTATTTGGTTTTAGTAAAGTGACCTTCAAAAAGAGCTTGGGCGAATAAAGCACTGAAGCATTTGCAGCAGAGTAGACAGCCTGACATTTAAGAGAATTCTCTAGTTTTACTGTAATCAACGTAACATCACACATGCAGAAGCAATGATTTTAAAAGTAAGCCTGGAAGATAAAAAGGTCTGCTGCTCAGGCGAATGAAGTTGAAAACATTGAAGAAAATGTCCAGACTGTCGTGGAAAACGTATAGGATCATCTCAAGACAGTAAAGTCACCAAGCAAAAGACTATTGACAAAACAGATCTGTGAGGAGCACACAGGTTGAGGCATGCCAGCTTCGAGGCAGCTGTGTGAATAAACATATTACCTTGCGTTTATAAGTCATCTGCAAGGACCAGGATCTGAGAATTTTGTGCTCTGAGGCAAACGGGAGGGTCAGGCAGCCGTGCGGCTGCTGCGTTGAYGGCCCTTGCCTCTGTCCCGCTGCCTTGAACCCTGCTTGGCCCCGGGACGGACCGTGCAGCTCCCGGCGCCTCGGTTCCTCTGAGTTCAGGACAAGCAACTTCCATTGGGCTGCCCCGGGGCTTATTTCTGACTTGGTTATTTATTGCTTCTGATTATTTTTAGTTACTAATGGATATATACAATAAAATACAGTATTTGTGGTGTTTAGATATCTTTAATTCGGAACACATTTAACAAGGACATTCAAGGACAGGCGAATACTTAGCACATGGCAGACCACATGTTATTTTTTCCTTTCATCTGGAGGATTTGGAACCTAAGCTAAAGTGGATTCTACTATTATTAATTATATCTCAGATCATTAAAGTCCCCGCATCTATTCAGCACTCCCAATTCATCAACTTTCTCAGATATCATTTGCAGGCAGTAAGCCCCATCTCACGCTACCCTCGGCCCGTTTGCCTAGGCTGTGTTGACAGGATACCAGTGAAACCCAAGAAAAATATGTTGGAGGGACGATTTCCCAGAATGGAATGTTCCAATATCGGCCGGCCTCGGAGGGCGGTGCCCSGCCGCTCGCGTTAAATTAGAAACAAAAGAGCCAGGGCTGGCGGTGAGGGCAGAAATGGTTGCACATGTGAGAACGATGGAGGGGCTTTAATGGATACTGCTCTTGGAGTACACCATGGTGGGCTGATCACCATGATGTTATTCCCCGCAGTGGAGATTTCTTCAGTTCACGGACGCTGGCAAAAATTAGATTTATGCAAAAGTCCTCCRGGTTAGCAATGCTGCGTAGGGTTTTGCTAGGGACTCCATGTAGGTCTTGGAGAAAGCTGCTCTGCCAGAAGCAATGAMCTAGGGATTGGACATTACCCTGGGGTCGTCAGCGCTTGCAGTCGCTAAGCTTTGCTAGCTGTGGTTCCAGTGCAAGAAATGGCTTAGTGCTGACCTCAATTCTCCCTGCAGGTTTCTGCATAATTTATTCTTGTTCAGGTTAAAAAGCTCCAGCATTCCACCTCAGATGTGGTTGCAGTTATTTGGTGGGCGAAATTATGCTCCTAAAGCCTCTGTAATGAGAAACGTTCAACAAAACGGGATGAAAAAGAGCTATGTAAAGGAAAATTAGTATTGTGTATGCTGCTAAAATAGGGGGCAAAGGATCTTTAAATTTGCAAAGGCTAATACCAAGCTTATATTGGTCTATTTTTTTTAACTAGTATGTACATAGGACATAAAGCAATAGCAAACTTGCATACAACTGTAGAACTTGCTTGTGGGAAGAAACAAAGTTGAATAAAATACGCAAGAAGAGCCAATAGTATTATATAATTTAGATTCAGTTCCAGAGTATAGTTCAGGGCTGTCAGTTTTTTTAATTTGTTCATTTATTTGGGAAAGAAGATGGACATGGACAGCTTCACTCCAGGTTGAGGAAATGAGAGCTCAGACTATGAAGGAATTAATTATTYTTTTCTGCATTCAACAAAAATCAGTTAGACTCAAATTGAAATATGAGTGCAGAATAGGTTCTTGGTTCTTGGTTCCTGGCTTTTCTTTCTTTCTTTCTTTCTTTTTTTTTCTTTTGCACTCATGTAGCTAAATAGAAATGATTTTCCAAACTGAAATTTAATCCTAAATTATTTAATAATATAATCTAATTGCTTAGATATTAGACAGAACATAAACCAAATTCAGCCTTGGTATGTACAAACTTGCCTTGATTGGAATTCTACCCGCTTGCTGAAAGGGCTGGGTTTGGCTGTACTTTTTTTTCCCCTCAATTATAATATTAAGATTTGGTGTTGAGTGAATGTGAAAAGTTGCAGTAAACTAGTGAGAAGCAAATTCCCAGTTTTTCCTCATTGTTCTCCAGACTTAAAAAGGGCTAAAAATCATGTAAGCTTTTCGAAAACATGTCCTACTCAGAAAGCAGCACTGGGGGAGTCTTTCAGGTCTGCAATACGAGCAAACCCGCCCTCCCTTCACATGCTCGGGAAGTGTTTACTTTCAAAAGTGCCTCAGCTTTTTGTTTGGTTTCTATGATCTAGTTCTGTAAGGTATGATAAAATGCCGCGTGGCTCCTGGAAAGTGCAGAGTGTTTGACCTGTGCCGAGGGCTCGGAGATTTCTAGGGTGACTGGCACTGTGCCTGTGGGTCGCTTTGCTGTGCCAGTCGTCCAGGTGACTAACAAATAAGATACGAGCATGTGCTGCAGAAACGCATGAAAGCATTCTGGTCGTGTGGATGAGTAAACCACTGCCCAGATTTTCCACGTAAATTATATTCAAGAAATGTCTAATCAACCTTTTGGGGAATTCTGGGGGCTTTTTTGTTTGTTTGGTTTTTTTGCAACCATTTAGTCAAATAACATTAMAAATAAAAGGATAAAAGAGGAGAGGAAACTCCAGTTCAGACTTGATGAGTGTAGCAAGYGTTGCAAACAGGAGCAAAGCGACAGCCCCTCAAGGCAGCCGGGAGCAAGGAGCCGCCCAGGAGAGGGCTGTGCAGATCCATGCGTTCCCGTGGAGCCGTGGTCATTCCCACACCTCCCCGGGCCGGTGGAGGAGCGCTAGGCAGCACAGCGCTTATCTGAAAGCGAGACTCCCGCGCTGGCTCACGTCACTGGGGAACTCCTGTCCCTTTGGACGGTCGTAGCGGGTTCTTGGTCTGCCCTTCAAAACTTCAGCGCTGCTTCTCTGTTCCCCATCTTCCATTGGTGTCCACTGCAGACATAGTATTGAAACACAATTTATTGTGTCTTTTTAAGTTTAAAATATGAAGGGGCGGGCAAGGCGGGAGGAGAGAGGAAAACATATATCAAGAGGACTGAATCAAAGTGAAAGTGGTGTGCGCACGCATCCAAGGAGGCTAAATTTGGTCTGATGTTTTCTATTATTTTGACTGTTGGAAAATTTTGGTGAGATGTAGGCTTGGTGTGACATCTGTTTAGCTCTGAGGAGTGTGTACATGTGCGTGTGTGCATGTGTGGCAGGGACTGGTGTTTCTGTACAAAGCTGCAAGTATCATATGGTGATACTAAACATGAACACCCACTTAGAAAATTCATACAGAGACTGCTGCGATGTTTCAGCTCTCTTTATTCTGGTGGGTTTAACTCAGTAGAATACCATGGAACATGTGCACAAAAAGTCTTTTTCACAGTCAATATAGTGTTTATGAAAGCTCTACGCCAGTGATACTTTATGAACCAATGGTACAAAATTGCAGGGGGGAGTTTAAAGCCTCTTTATAATGAATCTATGCTAATATATTCACTCAGGCTCTAAGGATATATTACAATAGGCATCTAAGAATGGCGCTGCAGCTAACACTGCACATGTGGCTTCCTACCCCAGTCTGCTACTTACCCGAAAAGCTGAGACACGCATGATTCGCAGAGGCTGTGCTGTCTTACAGCTCTTCGTTTGAGTCACCCCTGGAAATCAGGCCACAGATTTTCTCTCCCCACATGATAAGAAATGAGACAACCACCCAAAGGTCTTGTTATTGTGGGGGAGTTTTGTGTTTTCTCCATATCAACGGTCCAAATATTTGCTTATAAAACAGGTTTCTTGAACAGATCAGTTTAAACAGAATTTATAGAATGTTATGTATGGCTCTACTAAAAACAAAGACTGATATTTCAAGAGTAATCAAGCGCCTGCAAACCAGCTTTTCCACCACTGCTGGCAATAATTAGCCATTCAGACTGCACTAAAAGCTGCCTGAAGGCTGTGAGACGTTGCTAGTTTGGGGAATTGTTTTAAAAAAATCTGTCAATATTTCTTGCTGCTGTTTTTCTTTAATTTCACTCCATTTTTCTCTGAGTGTCTCTGTACAGCATGAAAGTTTGTGGTACCCCTATCCCAAAGAACAACACTCTGTGTTTGTCAGTTTTTTCAGGCACTAAAGCATTTGACATTGGTGTAGTTTCTATTTTTGTGTAAAATCCCAAACATCTGTTCCACAGGAGATGGGTTTGCTACCAAGCACTACTGTTAGATTTCTCGCCAACAAGTTTCATTGCTTCATGTGGTTTGTGTTTTGTTCTTTAAAYAGTTAATTATGTTTTATTCTTTCTTCCATAAAAGCTAAATTTAGCCAAGATCTCCTCTAATCTGAAACATTTTATGGAAATGACAGTGTTGTTTAAAAAAGCATTCTGGGTAGAGTTTACAAATGTATAATGAGTGAGCACAGTGTCCTTTGTATCATATCTCTGTTCAGCACTGTATCTTTGATGGATATGGGCAAAGGTTGTTATAAATGGAGATTAAGTAGCCTACTGTACATAGGCATGTGTATATTAGTATGCTCACACACATGCATACACACACATACACACACCAGGTGGTTTATATACTGCTGCCGGCAACCAGTCGCTGAGTCACCGAGCTAAAAGCAGAGTGAGAATCCAGCTGATGAGATTTATAAGACCATTTTTTAGTATCTTAGAAGAGTAGAGCTGGAAGAGATCTTGAGAGGTCACTCTATCCATTCCGTGTCCCAAGAAAGATCAGCTGCATCTGTACTGCTGCTGAGAAACATTTCCATAACTCGCCCATGGACGTCTCCAGCACGGGAGTTTGCACAGCTGACCTGTTCCTGTGCTGCTCTCTTTCTGCTGTCTGTAAAGGTTTCCCGTTGTCCCACAACCGGCCGAAGTGGATGGCATGGGACAGTGTCAATGCTGCGATGCCATCACTCCGGGCAGGCAGAGCGCTCCGGGGCGCACCCCATACGGCTGCAGTGGCAGGGGGTCCCCTACGTTGGGGAGGAGTTTTGCCATTCATTCCAATAGCGACAGTATTCAGCCGAAATATAYATACTTGCCAAAGTGACATGAAATGCAGGGACAAACTCATAAAATATTGCCGAGAATGCTGGCAGTCTGACTTATCTGCCCCTCAACTTTTATCAAGTTGAAAGATAAAGTCTGTTTACAAGAAACTGCTGAGAAATCAGACTGTCATGAGTGTGCTAAAACAGGTCACCAGCTTTTCCAAACATGCAGCATCTGTATCTGAAGCTGACTCCTACATGTTTTGCATTTTATATGTTTTTATTTTTTCCTCTAAGTATGGATATAATCCAATGCCATTGTCATCTCTAGGATGGCAAAATGGCCAGTGACCACACTGACAAATGAAATGCTGCTCTCCATCAACAAAGCGCTTATGTTTCTTCTCACGCTGCTTTTAATGAAACTGCTGCCTTTTTGGTCAGACCACATAACRCTATTCAAGAAGCAGAAACTTGGTGCTCTCATATCAAGTACTTTTCATATTGACCTCCAGCAAAAAAAGTAAATGGGGGATATTAATATGGAAAACTATGGGAAGCTCACTGTTATTGATAACCTGAAAATGCTCGGGTCACTCCTCATATAGTTTATGAAGTCCCACTCACCACCACGTGAGCAGAAGTGCCACCAGTGTGGTCAGCTAAGCACAGGCTTGAGAGTCTCTAGCRCTACAAAGGAGGAGGTGGAGCTTGGCCCAGATGGGGCTGAGCCCCACTGGCTGCTCAGACACAGCGTCCCACCGTGCTCCCCCTTGCCAGAGCCTGTGATGACCCTCATCCACTGCCGCAGCCACCATGACCCTGAGAGCAGTGGGACACAAGCAAGGAGGAACTACGCTTAGCCAGTGTGGATCCTCCTCTTGCGCTCCTGCAAAAAAGGTCATCTCTGGCTACCTGTTTTGGTAGTGACAGATTTTTGGACTGCTTTTTAGTGCTGAGGAAATGGAATTTCCCTCTATCTGTTCCATAGAAACAGACACAATAAAAGACACCAAACAAACCCCTGCGAGATTTGCATGGTGCTGCAAAGGCCATTGTCTGCTGCTGCTAAACGGGACACCCCGCTGCCTCCTAACAAGCAAGGAACTCAGGAAGTTTGTGTGGCATTTACATGGCATATCACAGTGGGGTGAGCTCCCCCCACGCTGCGCGTGCAGAACACACTACCTGCCGTCGTCGTTCCCAGGAGCAGGCAAAAGCGTCGTGTTGGTCACGGCAACGGGGCAAAAACACGGCGTGCCCTTGTCGAGTCCTAAAACCGGACAGTGCTGTGCTGAATCCATAGCAATGTGTTTTTGCCCTTGCTACATTTTGCACAAACATTAAGAGGGACAYGCTCATCAGGAGAGGAAGGAAAACAAAAATGATGGTTAAATACGCTCGGAGCAAAAGAGCCAAGGGAAGCTCAACATAATGGCAGCTAATGCTTTTTCTCACTCCTGTAATTTGGTAGGAATTAGCCTCATTGAAGGCTCCCTGACAAGTGTCTCAAGGTGATCCCAGTTCAGCTGCGGGACTCCCACTGATGTCTGTGTGCATAGCGTACAGCAGGTAGCCTGTACCGACAAGGGACCCAAGCCCAGAGCCCGAACGGGGAGCCCTTTAGTTATTCAGAGGAGTTCTGTGAGGATACTGTGAATTTCTGAGACCGGTAGAATTCCATAAATATCAGTGCTGCAATCGGATCACTCTCTTGGTAATATATATTTTTTAATATCATTATTATTATTTTGCCAAGAAAGCGTAATGTGCTCTATGCCCTTGCAGACTGCACACTTTTTTTTTTTCACTTTAAAGTTTCATAGGTTCTTCTGGGATTCAACAGAGTCTTCAGCTTTAACTACCTACCCACAATTGTACAGCCTTCAGTCATCACTTAGACTTTGCTGAAATACTCCAAGATTTCAGGAGCAAGGTCTTTTAGTGCAGAGGAATTATCTTAAGCCTTCATTAGCAGGCACTCTTTAAGCATCTTGTAATACTATTGCTGTTTTCCATGGAGCATTGAGCATACCTATAAAAACCAAAACTGTTGTGGAAAGCCAACTAGTTGGAGAATTAGCATCAAAACGCACTTCAACTTGTGAAAATACCRCCTCTGCCTAATGGAGGGAAAGGGGGGCTAGAGGCAGGAAAATATTTTCTGACCTGTGCCTGGTTTGTGCAATATTCTGTTGCTTTGATCAGTTATACAAGCATAGCAGGTACCAAACTGCACCAAAAGGGGCAGATTCAGGTCTATGGTGCAGCTGCCACCAGAAAACATCACCCTGTTTGCCAGAGTCTGAGAGTCCTCGCACCCAACAGCAATCGCCTTCGTACTGGGTAGTGGTTGTATTTGAAGAGGGGCTCTGCTGGTATCGGCGCTAATTCTGTGTTACTATTGATTCATGGTCTCTTCCATGATTATGAACTTAGTTATGTAATCTGTAATATCTATTTGCTTATATCCAGCAATTAGGCTTTCTCTGCATCCTTTTTTACCGTGTGCGCCATGCGTATTTCTGTCCGGATTACACCTTGTCTTCRTGTCACACATGTCAAATGACATGAGGAAAACTGGCAGAAATGCTATGGAAATACAGATAAGCGTCCTGTGTTTTCTCCAGAAGTAAATATTCCACAGAGCTTCTTCACTTCATACTCTGTGGACATTTGCAGACTTCCAACCCCTGTCTTCCCTGGAACTCTCTAACATATGCGTCTAAATTTTCTGCTCAGCACTGTTGAGCTTTAGCCTCAGAAATACCTGTCACTTCCTGGCTCTAATTTCGTTTTGGCTATAAAATAGACCACCCAGTTGGAGAAGGAAATATTTTTATCTCCATGCTAATTGTTAAATGATTTTTTTTCAGTACTCCGACTGCACTGGAATGGAGCCAAATATGTGGTAGAGTACAAACCACTAAGAACTGAACAAAGACCACCAGATACACCCTTTTATGGGCAACCCATCAACAGCATACAGACACAGACCAGGCTGTATTTGCAGCACCATGAAATTGTTGCTGGAATTTAGCAACAAAATTTTAAAAATTCCACACTCGGATGCTCATCTTTCTTTCAGTGCTAAGATATTGAGCATTGCCTTGCTTTATCTATTTCTTTGTAAAATTGGCATTCATTGATTCTTCTAATATGCTCGAAACTTTTACTGACTGTCTCTTCATGCCACCTTTTATTGCCAGGGTCTGCCTTGTTTTTATCTGTCCTCAGAACTGTCCTAAAATCRTTGGCTTTCTGTGTTATAGATAAGCTCACCATTGTTTTAAACTGCTGTCCCAGGGCCTGGCTCTGCAAATCCTTTTTTACACAMAGAGGTCAGCAACATCCCTGCTTGAGGGGCTGCAGAATGGGGTCCAGTGCCTTGCTGTGCTGAAAAATCACTTCCTAGGAAGGYGCCCAAAGCCAGCTTTGTGTGGAATGTGCCTTATCTGGGCAAGTTAGCGCTTCACATTCACGTTGAGAGCCACAGTGTGCTACCGAATCCTATTACAGTTTTCTTTTCAGCAAAGCTGGTAAATGGACTCACCAAATTTTCCCTTTTTACCTTGGGGCATCCTTGTTCACCAATATTGCAGTGCTCAAATGCAATAGGACAGGAAAYCTGTTCTTTAATTTCCTACTTCCCACCCCTCCAAAGAAAAGCAATAATCAGTCCTCAAGACRTTTGACTGTATTGGCAAAGATATGGGCTTCCCCGCTGCAGTCACCTGATCCGATTCAGGGCAAATACTTAACGGTATGCGACAGTGGTTTGTATCACCTAACTCCAAGAAGCGTTTTAACAAAAGTCTTATGGCAATCAACATGTTTAGGGTAGAGCTGAGTGAAAAGATCTTCCTCACCACACACGCATGTACATGTGCATACACACAAATTGTTTCTACTGAAGTGAAATTCCCAGTGAAATATTTCCTAAAACGATAATAAAATTGAAATACCACTCATACTAATGTACTGTGTTTAATTTTAAACCACATAAAATGCTATCGTGAGTTTAATTTCAAAGTGTTTCAAACCAAAACATGTTTTTTTCCTTGCAAAATACGGAAACACAAGGTCAATTATTAAAACAAAATTTCAAATTATTTTCAAAATATTTGCAAGTTAAATTGATGGAAACATTTCCTTTTCCCATGGCAAGGTTGAAGGCAATAAATCAGCACATGAGGAAAAATATTACCTAAAAAAATTCACAGCGACCTCCACCAGTGTAGCCATAAAAAGTTAGTAACTTCAGGCTGTTACTGGGTCATGAAATGGAGGATTGCCAAGAGGACAAATAGTACCTTTTTTAAAAAGAAGCCATGCATGAAACTGGAGTAATTCAGACATAAATGTGTTGAATCCAGAATGCTGTTTGTTACCTTAAATTTGACACAGTTCAGCAAATTCTCCACGGTCCATTTTTACAGTGCAGCACGTTCGAAATCCGCAAAGGATGCATTTCTGCTTTTCCTTTTCTTTTCGAAAAGGAGCCTGAAGCGAGGCTTATCACCACAGGTCTCCRGCAGTGGTTTGAAGCAGATAGACAGCGAAGCAGACAGGCGGTATCAGGCCTGCCCGCGCTTCCTTCGGCGCTCGGTCCCGCGACGAGGTGCTCGCGCGGCCGGAGCCGCAAAGCACCTCRTCCTCCTCCCCGGCCCTCGGAGGCACTGCACGGGGAGAGGGTACATCACGRGCAGCAAGGCTGCACTTTCTGACACGTACGGTGGAGTTCAGAAAGGGTAAGGGAAGTAAAAAGAAAACCACTAAATAATAATAGCCTTAACAGGTACATGTTTCACTTTGGTGTTGCTGGAGGTGCAGCTCCTAGACTGACTTCAGACTGACGTGAGCAGCGTAAGGAAGGCCCTGAAATGTGATATGTTATGTGTGACGTGCATAAGGCTCGGTAAAAATGTATTTAGTTTTACCACTTCTGGCAAGTAATTTGTGAGGAGGGAGAGGGCAGCAGTYACCAAAAGCATCTTGTCCGTCTCGTGAGCCCCCAGTCACTTTTAGAAAGGAACATGCCTTTTTTTCCTAYGATAAAAACAGAGGTAATAGAAAAGCACCCAGGCCACTGGTGTCTGTCCTTATCAGGAGTAAGGGCTTTCCTTTGCATCTGTCTGTGAGCTTTGTGTCTGAAATAATAAACTGTTCCCTGAGGCAAAAGCTTGAAAGATGCTTGGTCTTCATCCTGACTTTTCCTTAGGCTGCCAAGGAAGTCCTTGAGTTTACGTCGGTTCTTCCACTTCTATATTTATAATTCAAGAGGAGAAAAAAAAATGGTACTTGGAAAGAATGAGACCAACTGTTCCCAACACCCCTGTTCTGACTGACAGGAACAATGAGAGGAAGCTACAGAATCAGATATTTCAGAAAGGTGAATTATTCTCAGGTAGAATGACTATAGTTAGGGCTAATATTAGGGCAATGGCTGTGTAAAAAATATATTTTCTAGAAAACGTTAAAAAAATACTCAACTCYGAGCTGACTCAAAGCAAATTAAGAATTTTGGCAAATTCCTTAAAAAAATAATCTAGGACTGAACAAAAAAAGCTTAAGTTTAAAGGTTTCAGCTGCCAAGGCTTTTAGAAAAGTTTCAAAATAAAACTAAAAGCAAACTGTTATTACAGGTAACAATATTTGATTTAAAAAATTTAATTCTGAAATTTGTTGTAAAGTATTTCATTGTTATATTTCTCACTCTGTCTTGAGCAAAATACATTGAAAAAAACTAGATTAACGAGATAACTTTTTTAGCCTAAAAATGCATTATTTCAATGGGGAGAAGGGTGTGTGTGTGGCGGGGGGGGGGTTGACCAAAATGTTTTATCTAGTTCTATAAGGCAAGATTTCTTTAGTCTTTTTCTGTTCACCTATCCAGACTACAATCTGTTGCCTATTTTTCCCACTCTGTCTTCTCCGTACGTTTTAATGTAGACTTTAAAATTCAGTGTAATCGCTGGAACACGAGCAGTGCCAGCGAAGGAAACAAGGAATCCCATTTAACAATGCATCGCAGACCTGACCCTACCGTCCCAGTGGCTACTCTCACATCTTTTCAATTGGTGTGTCAGAAAATCAATCAGTGACTTCAGCAAAATCTTGACATTTTTCTCCCGTCTACAGAAGGAGCGTTAATAATTCATGGCCTCTCTTTTTCCGAACTCATTTATTCTTACCCTAAACACCTCACAAAATGCTCATTGCTGAATTTGCTTTGGCTCTTCTATTACTCCCTTTCAAAGGCTGAATCATGTCAGAATACTATGGCTGGTATTTTTGATAGCCAAATCTCAAACAGGAGTGATAATAAATAATTCTGAATGTTAAGATGATTTTGCAGCGTGGAGCCTTGATCTGARCATTGTATGCAAAGTTCAGGCAGCTAATATCATAATGGCATAAACAGGATGGCCTTGGTGAAGTTAATTTCCTGTAGTAACTTCTAGATTAAGTGACAAAGCTGAATGGGCATAAAAAATATTCTCAAGTTTTTGACACGCACAAGATAAAAATGGAAGGTTTTCTTGAGGTAAATACTGAAATAAATAGCTGAAAGGGGGTTTGTGCACCAAAAAGTTTGTTGGGTTTTTTTTTTTTTTGAACTACTACAGCTGATATAATAAAAGCRCTTACTTCTTCCTACAAACCTTTTAATACGCAAAATCCATAAAATGTCTATAAAAAGAAAAAAAATGAGAGAAGAACTGATTTGTTCCTTAAATTCTGTGTTTTGGTGTGATTTTGTAGCAAGGGAGAGAAGAAGTGAAAAGACTCTTTAAGAACAAATCAGTGTTCAACATGTGAAGCATTCTGGAATGTATAAAAGTTAGGGATTTGACCTTCTAAATTAGCCGTGATGGGACTACCTGTATCAAAGCAGAAATCACGAGCAAGTAGGCTCTTATCCTCTCTAATGAATGAAAATATTTCCAGTAGTGTCCCCCCCCCATCTGTTCTGGTCAATGTTTTCAATTTTTCTAAGTAATTAAACGTCAGAATTTCTAAATCTGTAATTACAGAGTATGATAATGGTGCTCCTAAGTTCCTTCCAAATCTATTGTTAAAGCCAGTGGAAGGGAAAGATACTGAAAACTGGACTCCTTTTACTTAATTATCTAACAGAATATAGCTGGTTTGAAAATTCTGGCCCTCCAGGGCTGCCCAGCCCTGGAGTTTATTGGAACTGGTGGCTTACTGCAAGCGTTAAAAAGCCGTATAAACCATCATTAATCTCCAGACACAGGTTCTGTCTTTCTGTCTTCCTGCTTCAGACTCAACCATATTCGTCTGTAGGGTTTACAGGTTTCAAACAGGGTACGAAGCTTGTTAGGGAGAAAGGAGATGTTTCAGTGGCCTCTCGCAGTACAGCTGCATAAAACCCCGGCAGATTGCATTCTTCTCGCAGTTCAACGTGTGCTGTTGTCTCCAGCTGACAGAAATGGTGTTTTCATACCTCCCAGATGTTCTAAATTTAAATACTATCAGCCTATTGTAAACAACAATGAAATACTTTGCTCTGACAGCATTAGATGTAGCATATGCATTCAAGTTTTAGACAACACTACATGTAAAATGCCTTTCCTTTTATAGCAGAATATATTTAGTGTCTTTTAAGCTTAGCCCCTGAACTGAGTATGATGCATCTAGTCATCTAGCCCAATCAACAGCAGAATCACAACTTCATGTCAGTGCAATACATTGTTAACTGATATGTCAGAAAATCAATTAATTACTTTTAAGTAGCAGTTAAGAGTATCCACACAATACTGCCATGTGAATTATTAAAGAAAGCAAGGTTGAGTTTTCTCCGCAATTGAAACCTTGTCTTAGAAGAAAGTGCAAAATGCTGCTTCTGCCCTGAAGCCTAATCAACATTATTGGATAGGCAACAGGAACCAAAAGAGTGGTAAAGGGTACAAAATGGGACGGATGCTGCCTTCCTAAGCAAAGGCACCAACAGTCTGKGAGGGCTACAGCTGTTAAAAGGTCTGAGTGATAAATTCTCCCTTCTTTGGAGGAAAGACAACCTCCAAAAGAGAATAATGGTGAAGGCCAGGCTCTGGGAGACTGAAGAGCAGAGCAGCATGACAGTGATGGGAAGGACTTTCTGTCTCCTTTTACAGCTTCACCAAGGGACCTCCTCAGATTTTGTGCACCCCTGCCACTATCTGTTATGGGTGGACTCTCCCCTGGCATCCTGAAGGGAAACATAGCTTTYGTGGCACATCATGAAACTTTCTGCTTTTTTCATGCCTTGGTGTGTTGGAAATGTTGCATGGGTCAGTAAATCAGTGAAATTAGGTAGGCGACGGGAGAGGGGGGACTGACTTGGGCTTTTGGCTGTCTGGCTTCTTGTGATGGGAAAGCTTCACAGCAGGGCCTGGCAGGCTCAGCTAGGTCAAGTACGTCTGAGCACACCCATCACAGCCCCTACTGGTGAGGCAGGGGCAGGGTATGTCCTGGTACCTGCTCTGTTTTCAGCGTGGAAGCAGCACAGGGGTAATGGGGAAGCAGACACTATTTGTTATCGTATTACTTTTACACTGGAAAAAAGATCAGGCAGCATATTGAAGKGCACTGGGTTGCTAACACTACCCTAGTAACTCTGTGCACGGCGGGCTAGGGCTGCGTCTAGGCTTCATGTCACTGCAACAGCAGCTGTAGAGCAGACACCACAGTGTGCTCCTTAGGTGTCTCAGCCCTACTGTAAACTATTTACTAACTCTCCAGCAATGCTTAAGGCCTGACAGATAGCTAAAGGGAGATTTGGAAAAGATTTTATTCTGAAAGCTCATGAAATGTGGTGTCTCTATGTGGTGTCGTCTTTCCACCCTTTGGTAGGGTTCAATTACAAATGTCCCAGTTTTGGTGGTTTCCAGGCAATGGGCAGGTGCTGGAAAAATCTAATAAATGACTCTAAAACTCATGATCTGTACTTGTCCGGGCCCTCTCTGACAGCTTCTTTGGCCCTCCTCATCTCATCTTTCCTTCTACAAGTCTAGCTTTTCCTTCTGGCTAGACTGAGAGCTGGTACATAATTCCTGCTGCTCCCTCTCCCTCCAGTTTTTTTGTCAGAAGATGTCAGTTTGCCAAAACAAAAGCTTTTCACCAAAGCCTATTTACTAATTTTAACAGGATAAAGTCCCTCAGCTCCTTAGGTGCAATGTCTGAACAAATTAGAGGCTGACTCTGCAGCCCAGCTATTAAGATGTTTGCTGGGTGTGGGAGGCCCTGATCCTGTCCCTACTCTAGGTCATACTTAGTTATTTATGCTGGACCTGCTCCAACAGGAGAGGCCAGAAGAGCCAGCCAGTCAGTGATGAGCACTGTGCAAGGCTTGCATCCTTGGCCTGACTCATCCCTGTGATCTAGGCAAACCCCCTACCTGCCAGGAAGGTTTGGGGGGGTTCTGGGTTTATCCTAGCATATAATCTTCCCCCTAGCACAGGAGGAAGACTTTTTGAAGTATCAAACCTGCGTCAGATGGGACATGAGCTCCTAGCTTGCCCTGCAGAGGGTCTCTTGGCAAACACCAGGTAGCTGAGGGGCATATGGTCTTCATGTTGATGACAGAGACATTGGTGGCCTGTTGGAAGCCACTTGGGAACAGTTCTGCTGGGCTTCTCGGTATTAGTTAGTTTGTGATATTGTTAGCATTTTAGCTGTACAATGRCACATATGCTTCATCTTGCTTCTAGTCCTGTATTTCAAACCAGATCTGTTAGTCTACTGCAGTCTGAGTCCACTGGCCAGTTTCTCCAATGGTAAAGCACTAGGAACAGGAGAGGGAGCCAGGGAGCTGAACTGGCAGAAAATGTGTCAGTTCTTCAGTGATTCTGGCTGAGTCTGTCTGCAAAAGTCTAACCTAATGAATTTAAGTTTAGTCTAAAGCATACAGTAGAGTGGGGGAGTTAATGGGCACTCTCACCTCTTCCCTGCCACAAAGTAATTGCAGCCTGAGTAGCTCTTAGCAGCGGGGAGACAGAAACTGTGTGCTGGTGYAGATACAAGTTTTGCAGAGACAGGACAGAGGCCAGGGCACTTGGAGTGGATGGCGAGCTGGCATTTGGCTATGGCACTGGCTTGGCGTTAGCTGCTTGGGCATTGAGCATTGCAAAGCTCCCTCTCCTGGCCAGCATGAACCTGAGATCTTGTGAGCCTACAAACCTGCAGCAGAGCTCAGTGTGGGGAGCCGCAGCTTAGGAAAAACTGAGCGCTGAGCATGTGCGCTGCTACTGCCTTGAAGACTACTGCCAAGCTGCTGCAATGGTGGATGCTGCTGTGCAGGGGCAGCTGACCTGCAGCTGGGCCCCCGAGTATTGCTTTTAGCAGGAAGTCAGCAAATGGATTCCCAGGTTGCAAGGTTTTGTGTTTTTCTGAAAGTAACCATTTCACAACTCTCTGCCTATATCTAAAGGAAACAATAATGGAAGGAGGACTACTGTCAAAAAAATCRATAAACATGCTTTTGATAGCTTTCAAATGTCTAGTAGGCAGCTCCAAAATAAATGAAATTTTAGCTGTTGTTCCAAATGTCTCACAAGGTTCGGTTTCACTGGAGAATGCATCCAGCTTCAGTGTGGTGAAAGTGCACATAAATGTTATCCGTAGCCAAAAAGGCACCAGCATTAGAATTTTCCCAGTAGCCATGTGTAATTGTCGGTGAAATCCACCCTTGGTCACAAGTTGAGCAATCCCCTCAGAGACACAGGCAAATGCCTGCCACATCCAGCTTCCAGAAAAACAACCTACTTCAGATGAGAGTTGCTAAACACTCTGCAAAGAGGATGTAGTGCTTCAAAGCTAGTTAAAGATGGTGTTGCGTGTCAAAAACAGGACGTGTGCTCTATCCTGTTTCATTCTTACTTGCCTCTTTTTTTTTTTTT
>NW_028185050.1:7934-9060 GCF_003343005.1 Rhea americana | reverse complement strand
CGGACAGGGGCATAGGGACGTGGACACTGAGGTGATGACACGGGCACCGGGATGGGGACGTGGGCATGGAGACGCGGGTGCAGGGATGCAGGCACCAGGACGGGGATGTGGGCACTGAGATGAAGATGTGGCACTGGGAAGGGGCACAGGCAGAGGGATGCAGGCACAAGGACAGGGACATGGGCGTGGGGATGTGGGCACTGAGGTGAAGACACAGGCACCAGGATGGGGATGTGGGCATAGGGACATGGGCACAGGGATGAAGAGGTGGCACTGGGATGGGGATGTGGCACAAGGACACAGGAACAGGGATGTGGGCACCAGGATGGCAGTGTGGGCACTGGGATGGTGATGTGGGCATGGGGACCAAGGCACTGGGATGAGGACATGGGCACCAAGAAGAAGGCACCAAGACACAGGCACCAGGATGGGATCGTGGGCACTGGGGTGCAGGCATGGGGACACAGACACCAGGATGAGGAACCAGGCACCAGGATGGGGGAATGGGCACCAGGACCTGGACACTGGGATGGGGATATGGGCACCAGGATGGGGATGCAAGCATCAGGATGGGAGTATGGCCACTGGGATGCAAGCACTTGGTTGGGGGTGTGGGCACTGAGACTTGGACATTGGCATGGGGATGTGGGCACCAGGACAGAGACCCAGGCACCAGGATGTGGATGAGAGCATCAGGATGGGGGCATGGGCACTGGAACACAGGCATCGGGATGGAGACTGGGGCATGGGGACGTGGGCACCGGGGCATGGATATGGCAACATGGACACAGCGACTTGGACATGAGGATGAGGGCACTGGGATGGGGGCATGGGCATCAGGATGGGGGCATGAGCATGGTGATGTGGGCACAGTGGCACAGGCACTGGGATGGGGATATAGGCACCAGGACGTGAGTGCTGAGATGGGGATGTAGGCATGGGGACATGGACACCAGGATAGGGGCGTGGCAACACAGGTACAGAGACACAGAATCTAGGGTGGGGGCACGGGCACAGGGATGCCGGCACTGGGATGGAGAAGGGCACCAGGATGTGGGCACTGGGATGGGGATGTGGGCATGGGGACACAGGCATGGGGATGAGAACATGGGCATGGGGACATGGG
>NW_028185050.1:5377-6392 GCF_003343005.1 Rhea americana | reverse complement strand
GCCCAGCTCTCCAGCCTGTCCAGGTCTCTCTGAATGGCAGCACAGCCCTCAGGTGTGTCAGCCACTCCTCCCAGCTTGGKATCRTCWGCMRACYTGCTGAGGAGGCACTCTGTCCCCTCATCCAGGTCATTGATGAAGAAGTTGAACAGGACTGGGGACATGGACATGAAATGGGTACAGGGACATGGATGCAGGCCTGGGGATGTGGGCACAGGGATGAGGCAACAGGGACTGAGACACAGGCATGGGGGCTGGGAGAAGGGAATGGGACATGGGCATGGGGACAGAGGCATGGGGACAGGGAAACACGGACATGGGCACAGGGGCATGGGCATGGGGATAGGGAGATGATCACAGGGCTGTAGACACAGGCATGAGCATCTGGGTGCAGGGACATGGGCATGGGGATGGGGACATGGGCATTGCAAATAGGACAAGAGCAGAGGAACATGGACACGGACGCAGCAACATGGGGACACAGGGACACGGACACAGAGACCCAGGTTTGCAGGCATGGAGACATGGAGGTGGCGACTCAGGGACATGAGCATGATGACACAGGCGTGGGGATGCAGGGACATGGACGTGGCAGCGAGGGCAGGAGGACGAGGGAATGCAGGCATGGTGATGAGGACGTGAACACAGGGACGTGGTATGGGCACAGGGACACGGGCACAGGCATGGGGGCACGAGGGCAAGGGCAGAGGGACACGGGCATGGAGGCACGGGATGGGGACCCGGCAGAGGGACATGGGGACGAAGGGCTGGGGACACCCGTGCAGGGGCTGGGGCAGAGCCGGGGCTGTGGGGCAGGTCCGTGGGGCAGGCGGAGCTGCCCCAGCCGTGCGGGGACGCAGCGCGCGGGGCCCCTTCCCGCCGGACGGGCCCGCCGCAGGGGCCCCTCGGCCGCCGCATTCCTCGCCGGGATGAGTGCTGCCAGGATGCGGGGATGAAGGCAGATCCGGGTCTGCGCCGGGCGGAGGGGGAGCGCCGGCCCCCGCCGGATCCCGGCCCC
>NW_028185050.1:0-1106 GCF_003343005.1 Rhea americana | reverse complement strand
CTGTGCCGTGCTGCACCGTGCTGCACCGTGCTGCACCGTGCTGCTGTGTGCCATGCTGCACCGTGCTGCACCGTGCTGCGCCGTGCTGCACCGTGCTGCACCATGCCATGCTGCACCACGCTGCTCTGTGCTGTGCTACACCATGCTGTGCTGTGCTGTGCTGCATCGTGCCATGCTGCACCGTGCTGCTCTGTGCCGTGCTGCACCATGCTGTGCCGTGCTGCACTGTGCCACACTGTGCTGCACTGCACCACGCTGTGCTGCACTGCGCCGTGCTGTGCCGTGCCGTGCTGTGCCATGCTGCAGGGGCGGGATGCGGGCAGCGGGCAGCGGGCACTCAGGGCCCCTCTGGCGCAGGCGCTGCACATGACCTTCGGGCTGGATGCCGTGGCGGTGCGGGGCCGTGCCGTTTCCGTGAACGGGGCGCCGGTGCCGGAGGGAGAGCCCCACCTGCGCAACGGTGAGCGGCGGCCGGAGCGGAGGCGGCGCTGGCTGCAGCGGAGCTGCTGGGGCAGGCACCAAGCCTGGGGAAAGCGGGCAGGGGGCTCCCGGCAGCGGCACGGCACTGCCGCCAGTGTGCAGCCCCCGCCGAGCCACCCRCCACCCGCAGGCATCGGCATCTGGTGGCTGGGCGACTTCCTGGTGGTGGAGAGCAGCCTGGGCGTGCGGGTCATGACRGACGGGCGCGGCACCGTGTCGGTGACGGTGGACGCGGAGCTGCGTGGCGGCACGAGGGGGCTCTGCGGCCCCTACAACGACGACCCGGCCGGTACGGGCAGCACGCGCGGAGCCTGCCAGCGCTCCCGGTCACCCTGCTCCGGCTGCACCGTGGTGGCACCGCGGTGGCACCGCAGCTACACCACGACTGCACCGTGGCTGCGCCAGGGCTGCACCAGGGCTGCACTGCGGCTGCACCAGGGCTGCACCATGGTGGCACCACGACTGCACCATGGCTGCACCGCGGCTGCACCGCAGCGGCGGGCTGGCGGTGCCCCGGCCGGCCCCAGCCTTTCCCTCTGCCGGCAGATGACTTCCAGCAGCTCGGCGGGGAGGTGGCGGCGCTCGCCGCCAGCTTCGGCAACTCCTGGCGGATCCCGGACGGCGGC
>NW_028185049.1:12324-14643 GCF_003343005.1 Rhea americana | reverse complement strand
TGGTGCCATCCTGCACCCCGAGGTGCTCAACGGGTCCCTTGGGGCATCCTGCAGCCCGTGGGAACCAGGAGCACCTTTGGGTGCCCGTAGTGCCCTCCTGCACCCCAAGGTGCTCTCGGGTGCCTTTGGGTGCTCATGGTGCCATCCTGCACCCCAAGGTGCTCAGCAGTCCCCTTGGGACACCCTGCAGCCCGTGGGAACCAGGAGCACCTTTGGGTGCCCGTAGTGCCCTCCTGCACCCCAAGGTGCTATCAGGTGCCTTTGGGTGCTCATGGAGCCCTCCTGCACCCCGAGGTGCTCAACGGGTCCCTTGGGGCATCCTGCAGCCCGTGGGAACCAGGAGCACCTTTGGGTGCCCATAGTGCCCTCCTGCACCCCAAGGTGCTCTCGGGTGCCTTTGGCTGCTCATGGAGCCATCCTGCACCCCAAGGTGCTCTCAGATGTCTTTGGGTTCTCATGGGGCCCTCCTGCACCCCAAGGTGCTCTGAGGTACCTTTGGGTGCTCATGGAGCCCTCCTGCACCCCAAGGTGCTCAATGGTCCCCTTGGGGCATCTTGCAGCCCGTGGGAACCAGGAGCACCTCTGGGTGCCCCTAAGTGCCCTCCTGCACCCCATGGTGCTCTCAGGTGCCTTTGGGTGCTCATGGGGCCCTCCTGCACCCCAAGGTGCTCAGCAGTCCCCTTGGGACACCCTGCAGCCTGTGGGAACCAGGAGCACCTTTGGGTGCTCTTGATGCCCTCCTCCACCCCGAGGTGCTCAATGGTCCCCTTGGGGCATCTTGCAGCCCGTGGGAACCAGGAGCAACTTTGGGTGCCCGTAGTGCCCTCCTGCACCCCAAGGTGCTCTGAGGCACCTTTGGGTGCTCATGGAGCCCTCCTGCATCCCAAGGTGCTCAACAGTCCCCTTGGGGCATCTTGCAGCCCATGGGAACCAGGAGCAACTTTGTGTGCCCGTAGTGCCCTCCTGCACCCTGAGGTGCTCTCAAGTGCCTTTGGGTGCTCTTGATACCCTCCTGCACCCCACGGTGCTCTGAGGTACCTTTGGGTGCTCATGGAGCCCTCCTGCACCCCAAGGTGCTCAACGGTCCCCTTGGGGCATCTTGCAGCCCGTGGGAACCAGGAGCACCTTTGGGTGTTCATGATGCTCTCCTGCACCCCAAGGTGCTCTTGGGTGCCTTTGGGTGCTTGTGGTGCCATCCTGCACCCCAAGGTGCTCAACGGTTCCCTTGAGGCATCCTGCAGCCCATGGGAACCAGGAGCACCTTTGGGTGCCCATAGTGCCCTCCTGCACCCCATGGTGCTCTCAGGTGCCTTTAAGTGCTTGTGGTGCCCTGCTGCACCCCGAGGCGCTCTCAGGTACCTTTGGGTGCTTACAGGGCATCCTGCACCCCAAGGTGCTCAACGGTTCCCTTGGGGCATCCTGCAGCCCATGCAAACCAGGAGCACCTTTGGGTGCCTGTGACACAATCCTGCACCCCAAGGTGCTCTCAGGTGCCCTTAAGGTGCCCACAGTGTCCACCCGCACCCCAAGACATTCTTGGATGCCTTTGGGTGCCTGTGGTGCCCTGCTGCACCCCAAGGTGCTCTTGGGTGCCTYTGAGGTGCTCTCAGTGTCCACCTGCACCCTAAGACATTCTTGGATGCGTTTGGGTGCCCATGGTGCCCTACTGCACCCCGAGGTGCTCTCGGGTGCCTTTAGGTGCCCACAGGGCATCCTGCACCTCAAGCTGTTCAACGGTGCCATTTCTGTGCCTTCACCCAGCACCACAACCCTGGGGACACCTTGGGGACACCCCCGGGGACACCCCCACCGCCCCCCCAGTCCCTTCCCGCCCCTGTAAATAGAATAAAGCAGCTCAGAGGGTGCCAGCGTCCGCGTCGCCTCTGTCACCCCGAGCGCCGCGGCCCCGTCGCCCCCTCTGTCACCTCGTGTCCCGGTCACCGCAGGGCGCCGCGTCCCCTCCGGCGCCCTGGGTGACGCGCCTCCATCGCCACAGCGTCTCCTCTGCCACCCCGTTTCCACCCCTGGCACCCCAGGGTGACGCTCCCTCCCTCCTGCGCCCGTGGTCCCCATGCCGCAGTGTCCCCAGCCCTAGGTGTCCCTGCCAGGATGACACGGCCCCTGTCCCCTCTGTGCCACCCCCCAGCCTCCATCCTCATCATCTCTGTCCCTGCCCCGTCACCTCCGTCCTCCTGCCCAGCCCCGTCCCCCAGCACCGTGTCCTCTGTCCTTGTCCCGGCCCCAAGCCCTGTCCCCTCCATCCTCACCTCCATCCTGCCCCTAATCCCATCACCTCCATCCTGGTCCTGTCCCTCAGCC
>NW_028185049.1:0-3684 GCF_003343005.1 Rhea americana | reverse complement strand
TTATTCAGCGTCATGATCTGTTACAGTTAGCAATCGACAGCACGGGTGCGCAAATAAAACCGAGGCTCCCGGGAGCCCTCGTAGGAATGCTTTCCACGGCACAGAAAACTAAAATAACCTGTTATACAATTAGTCACAAATACAGTCCTGTTCGCAAAGGAGACTTTTGTCTAATACATGTCTTCATGTAGCAGCTACCCCCTGCCACAACTGTGATTTGGCTGAGTTCACAACTGTTGTAACCTGCAGCTTCCCTGTCCTTTCTCTGGCTCTCCTCTCTCCTGCTAAGCTTTGTTTCCTGTTGAATAACATGGAATAAAGTTAATCTAAAGCACATTCGAGACTCAAGGCTACAATCCGATAGCGAGTTCGTCCCCACGCACGGCTGACGGGATTCAAACAGCTGCAGCTTTCGACCGCGGTTACGGATTTTTATTTATTTTTATTTTATTTTTTTTTAAATAATAAAGCGCTTTGGACTCGCTCGGTTATTTCGCGGTCGCGATCCGAGCGCCGGCGGCGCCTCCGGGCCGGGCTTACCTGGGCGTTAAAACCTCCTGCCGCCGCCGTAGCTGCCGCCTCCGCTCGAGCTGCCGTAGCCGCCTGCGGGGAGAGACGCGGGCGTCACGCGGCGGGCACGGCAGGACGTTCCCCGAAATAAAAAGCACCGGCGCGAGGAGGGCGCAGGATTCCCCGGCTGCCCGGGGGAAGTCAGGAAGCTGCGGTAGGCAGGTGGGTGGGGGTCACTCACCGCCTCCGTACGGCCCCGAGCTCCTGCCCCCGAAGTTGCCCCCCTTCATGGGGCCGAAATTGGACGACTGATTGTTGTAACTGCCGAAATCGTTGTAGTTCCCACCTCCTCCGAAGTTGCTGCCTGTGGAGGGAAGAGGAAGGCGGCGGCGTTCGAGGCGGGAATGGGAAGGGAATCGCGTGCGCGGGGCGGGACGGGGAAGGGAATCGCGTGCGGGGGGCGGCGGGGGGCGGCAGGAGGGTCTTACCCGTCCCGGCTTCGGAAAGGCCGTTCCGCACGGCCAGCGCCGGCCCCCGCGCGGGACGTCTGCCGCCGCTGCCGCCGCCGAAGCCGCCGCCTCCGTTGTTATAACCGTCGTAGGTGCTGCTGCCGCCGTAGCCTCTGTTGCCGCCGGAGTAGCCGGGGCCGCTGCCGCCGTAACCTGCGGGAGGAGGAGGAAGCCGCTGAGCTTCCCGGAGCCGGCGCGGGGCGGCTGGGCTCCGGGTTCGGCGCTGCGGCGAGCGGTTTGTTTTAATTAATATGTTTTTTTTCTCCTCCCCAACCTCGCCACCCCGCTGCGGTCGGCTGCGTCCGCTCTCTGGGCTAGGCCACGGGGCCGGGCTGGCGTCCTCGGGCGCGCTCAGGGCGCCCGCGGCGCGAAATCCCCCCGCCTCTGGCCTTACCGTCGTTGCCAAATCCATTATAGCCGTCTCCACCGCCTCCATAACCGCCACCGCGGCTGCCACCAAACCCACCTGAAAAGAACAAACCTTTTGTGTTCAGTCCGTCCACGCAGGGGCCGGGTGGTTTAAGCCGTCGGAGAGAAGTCGGGCTCCGAACGCCGCAGGCCCGGCGTGGAGGGAAGAGAGGCGCTCCGCCGTCGCCAGGAGCCGGGAACGGTGGCAGCCGGAGCGGTGGCGGTTATTCGGAGCCGTTAAAGAGGGACCCGGGTCCGAGCCGCGTCCCGGGCCGACGGCGCGTCCCCAATCACCTCCACCCCCCACCCCACCCCGCGTCCGAGCCACTTACCACGGCCACCGAAGTTGCCGCCGCGGCTGAAGTTGTCGTTACCGCCGAAGCCGCCTCCGCGGCCGCCGCCRAAGTTGCCGGAGCCGCTGCGGCCTAGGAGAGGGGGCGGAGGGGGACAGCCTTTAGGAACAGCGCAGACAGTAACGCCTGGCGTCAGCTCGGGGGCGGAGGGGAGCTGGCGAAGAGATTCGAGCGCTCACCTCTCTGGCTGGCCGAAGCGCTGGCCATTTCCTGCTTCGAGAGGGCTTTCCTCACCTCGCAGTTGTGCCCGTTCACAGTGTGGTATTTCTGAACTGCGGGGCAGGAGGCGGCGTTCGGGAGGCCGCCGTCGAGGCGGACGCCCCGTCCCGCCTCCGGCGCCCCGCCCCGGACTTACTGACTATCTTGTCGACGGAGTCGTGGTCGTCGAAGGTGACGAAAGCGAAGCCCCTCTTCTTGCCGCTGCCGCGGTCCGTCATGATCTCGATGACTTCGATTTTGCCGTACTGACCGAAATAGTCTCTCAAGTGATGCTCTTCCGTGTCTTCCTTTATGCCGCCCACAAAGATCTTCTTGACTGTGAGGTGGGCGCCGGGCCGCTGCGAGTCCTGCGGGAACAAGGCGCCGGCTGGAGACGGGGCAGCCCCGGGGTCCGTCCTCGGCACCAGGACCCGCGCGCGCTGCGACCCCAGCCGCCCGGCAGCGCTCCGAAGCGCAGTTCCGCTCTCAGCCGAGCCCGCAGCGAGGCGTTTAAGCCCGGAACGGCATCCCAGCGCTCCGCCAGGTCCCTTCAGCCCTTAAAAGCAAAATCCAGGAGCGTTTCGGGRCTGTTTGGAGAACCACAAGGCTCAGAGGAGCTCCCGGCACCGGTCGGACACGTCCCGTCGCAGCAGTGACGGTTTTGGGCGCCCAGCGGTCCCCACGGAGCCCCGCCGCGAGCCTCGGGGCSGGTTCCTACCTCTCTGGACACGGCCCTCTTTGGTTCAACAACTCTGCCGTCGACTTTGTGCGGCCTGGCRTTCATGGCGGCGTCGACCTCTTCGACCGAGGAATACGTGACGAAGCCGAAGCCTCGCGAGCGCTTGGTGTTTGGGTCTCGCATCACCTGGGAGGAGAAACCCGCGTCAGGCGAGGAGCGGCCAGCAGCGAACGGGGGTCCCAGCTCGGCCGGGTACCGGGCGGCACGCGCCCCGCTCTCCTCGAAGACACCAGCACGAAGCAGCTGCCCTGCGACGCTCCTACGTCACGGATCAGGGAAACCCGGAGATGTTTTGGGGCCGCGGCTCGCTCCACCCTTACGCTGCCCCTCGGCACCTTCATCTTCCCTTTTTACAGGGCAGCTCCCGGCCCAGGCAAACATTCGCTCTACCCAAAGCGGCAGCTCTCTGCTTAGCCCGCATAAACGCGCTTTGAGCCCGCCGGTGTTGTGCCAGCGTGGAAAACACCGGTCCAGCACCCCTAGAAAACCGAGTTCCCCCACAGGAGTTGCAGCCGGAGCCCGAGAGGGCTGAAGCACGCCTGCCCGTCCTCGTGCGCACGCGGAGGTGGGAGCCCGGCGGTTTCCTCTGCCCCTTCGACGCCGGCGGCGGAGGCCAAGGTGACGCAGGGCGCCTCGCAGCGCGCGCGGCGGAAAGGCGSGGGTCAGGCCTTACCACGCAGTCGGTGAGCGTGCCCCATTGCTCGAAGTGGCTGCGGAGGCTTTCGTCTGTCGTTTCGAAGCTGAGGCCGCCGATGAAAAGCTTGCGCAGCTGCTCGGGCTCCTTGGGAGACTGGTAGGGGAAGAAAGCGACGGGGGAGTGAGCAGAGGCTAACGCCGCCGACAGCGCGGTCTCCCTGCCTGAGCTGCCCCTACTCCCCCAGATCCAGGGAGCTCCCATCACCCCCAAATCCCCTCTGCAGGCCCAGAGAGATCCCCCAAAACCCCTCCACTGCCACCCTCAGGCCCA
>NW_028185048.1:0-8179 GCF_003343005.1 Rhea americana | reverse complement strand
TTCTCAAAGGACTTCCAAGCACCTACAACAAGGATCTGCAGGTAAAACAAATATTTGCTCTTGCTCCATTTCTCTGAAATGACACAACTGTCTTCTGATCTGCAAGCCTTAGTTCTTGCCTTAGCTTTCCATGCGCAGGGCCTGCTGGGGTGCAGGACWCTAAAAAGGGGGAGCAGGTTGCACTGCACGCCCCAGTTCACCCTGCAGCCCTCAGGGGAGCCCCTCAGATGTCAGTGCCTGCCCTGCTGGCCATGCTGCTCAGGCTGCTGGGCGTTTTGGCTGCTTCAGGTTGACTTACTGCAACTCCATCCATGTTATTGCACAGGAGGACAAGGAGGCTGTCTTTGATGTGGTGGATACCCTGACTGCTGTGCTCCAGATTGCCACTGGAGTCATTTCGACCCTCCAGGTAAGCCTTGACCTCTCATTGCTGAGCACACTCTGCTCCTGCTCGCATCCACAAGGATGGACTGACACAGGAAAGTGAGCCCTAGCCTGGCCCTAAAATGAAAATTCCACCATCTTGCACTCATCTAGGGGCTCACTGCAGCCCCTTTGCCAGCTGCTCAGATCCACCATGCTCTGAGGTCACGTGGGGCAGAGGGCCTTGCAGAGCCAGGTCCCTCCTAGATGAAATGTCCTCACTGTTACAGCCAGTGTGTCCCCAAGCAGGAGCTGATAGTGATGCCTCTCTGTGACCCTCCTCTCTGCAGATCAACAAGGAGAATATGGAGAAAGCTTTGACCCCTGAAATGCTGTCCACTGACCTGGCTCTCTACTTGGTTCGTAAAGGAGTGAGTATCAGAGGGAGACTCTGAGCTGTGATTTCTGTAGACCCACAACAGTGCTCAGCGAGGGCCTGAGATGAGGCCTTCTGTTCTGTCCCCAGGTGAGGATCAGTCTGGGTGAACAAACACGAGAGCTGGAAACCCATTCTTTACATGTATCCCAAGTAGTGGAACTGCTGCCGGGTGGACTTGATAGTAATTTACAGGTGGAGTTCTACCTCTTAATGCCTCCCCTTTTGACACCCCAGAAAACCCGGAGTCAGACTACATTGCCTTAACTCAAAAGCAAACAAAGCAACCAAGCAAAAAAAGACAGCACATCCATCTCTGCGTCTGAGTCTGCAATCCAGCTGCCTGRTCAYTGACTGTTGCCTTTGTTTCTTGTTGCAGTTGCCATTCAGACAAGCCCATGTTGCCTCTGGGAAGGCTATCCACCTTGCTGAGACTAAGGGCATCACCATCAATAATCTCAGCCTGGAAGACCTGAAGAGCATCAGGTCTGTATTATTATTATTTGTCTTAACTCCCTTCAAAAGGTAGGTATCAACYTGCCTCACTAAGGGCTCCCTTGTGGTGCCCTTCAGGGAACAGCTTGGGCAGGGCAGAATCCTCCATGCCTGAATATCAGGAGTTGACAAGGAGACAACACCACTACCACTCAGAGCAAGTAGGGCAGGGGCAGCAAGTAGTGGGTGTTGGGGAGGGAGGACTGGAAGAGACTCATGCCCTAACCTGTGGCACCAGCCCTCCAGAGGAGTCCAGCTCCTTGTTTCATTGCTTTGCCTGAAGCAAATCCTCTGCTCTGTCACCAGCTCCCGCTGCCAGGCACTAGCAGTGCGGAACCAGGACCACACAAGGCCCTTCCCCTGGGAAGAAGGCTCAGGCTCCTCTCCCTCTCCCTCCCTGMAGGCAGTGAGCAGCTGAAGCCAGCAAACGGCACCCMTCGCTCTCTACTCACTCCTCTTCTCTTTGCCTCCCCAGCCCCCTGTTTGGCAGCGACGTGTCCCAGGTCTTCAGCTTCGTCAACAGCGTGGAGCAGTACACGGCCGCGGGAGGCACTGCCAAGAGCAGCGTGACTGCCCAGATTGAGCAGCTGAGGGAGCTGCTGAAGAAGCTGAAGGAACAAGCTTAGAGTGTGGGGAGATATCCCGTGTATGCAGCTTTGTGCTTATCGCACTGATCTGGAGTTAATAAACACAGTGGTGTATTGTAGTTCACTGAAACTCCTGTCTTGCGTGTTCCTTCTCGGGGCAGGACTGAGCTGGGCCTCTTCAGCCCTCAGGAGGCTGYGGAAGGGTTCCCTGGTGCAAAATGSTTAGGGCCCTCTCCTCCCTGGCAGGGGAGCTCTTTTATGGGATGTCAAGCTCTAYGGGGGCTGGTAGTCACAGAGCAGCAAGAGTGTCTGTCCACACCAACAGATCTGGAAATGTGTCTCCGGGGGGTGGATGCAGCACGGACYTGGACCCAGCAGTGCCAGAGCAGGCCGCACAGGGCAGCCTGAGGGACGTCTGTGTGCGYGCACAAAGCGAGACTCCTGGGACTGCACCTGCCACACATGCCACAGCTCCAGCTGTCACTGCCCGGGTTCTGCTTCCCACGCTGCCAGTGCGCTTGCCTTCTGGGAAGAGCGATCAAGTGGCCAGAAGAAGTCTCCTCACTGAATTTGCTTAGCCTGAGGCAGGAGGCGGCCAGCAGGTGATCCCAGACCACCACAAAACCACACATGGCTCTGGCTTACACAAAGCACASGGGTTGTGTGGTCTCTGGCCAAGCTCCTTCCTCTGGGTGACTCAGGCTTGCTCCACCTCCAAGCTAGCTGAGGGCAGAGCACTTGAAAAGAAGCCTGGAATGGCTGGCTGCCTCTAACAAATCATTTACCATCTTCCCTCCTCTCCTTACAAAAAATAAAATCAGAACAAAGACCAGAGAAAGCCTTACTTGACAAATGAAGGGTCATAAACCTGCTRTCTTTCTTAAGGAGAAAATAACTGATTACACAATGCTTGAAACATCACCTCTCCCTTWCTGCTCTGCTTTCATTTCTGGATGAAATGCAAGTGCTACTTGATTCAAAGGCAGAGAASAATCTGTTGTCTATAGGGAAGATGGGGCCATTAGACCATTAGCCATTAGACCAGCTTGGCCTTAGCACCATAGCACTGTGGAGCCACTTTCCATTGTTTCTTTTTTGTCACAGTGTTATGAAGCTGGTGATTTTTTCAGCATCCTCCCCTCCATGCTGAAGCAGTAACAYGCTATTGACTCTGACCACCACAAGACTGTATCACAGGTAGAGAATGGCAGTAACATAGGCATTGCCTCACTGTGTTTAGGTTAGAGGCTCTATCACAAACAGTGCAAAATRTAAATGTCCTGCCAGTAGTAAAGTGCCTCACAGACATAAAGTGCCTTCGCCCTACCTCTGTCGCATTTGTGCTTTAGGATGCAGAAGCACCAGCAACAGAAACTTCCCGTTCTTCAACAATTTGTCCTATCCTCAGCCTCCCCTCATTCTAGCTCTAAACCAGATCCATTCTTTGCCTCAGTTTTGTATGTTCCACACAGCCAATCTTGAGCCCATATCACAGACACCATGAAATAAAAACATTCTGAGCATAAATCTGGTACTTACTGTTTTGCCAACATCCCAGTAATGTCCTGTCAAAGCCCAGAATAAGGACAATGATGCTCCTAAAGAGTAAACAAGACAAGAGGAGCAGTAAAAATGTGGTACTTCAGAATGGAAAGGAACCTGGTGACAAATGGTTCAAACCTGATGTAGGCATCCTGATGCCCTGTTGGCTTCAGATCTGGAAGTCTAAAGGGAAATAGGGTCATCACGTTAGGAAAATGGTCATGAGGTAAACTCTTCAGACTATTCTCAGCATTGTCCACTGGCAGGACAAGAGGCAATGGGCCCAAATGCAAACACAGGAAATTTGGTCTGAATGTAAGAAAACACTGTTTCACTGTGAGGGTAGTTGAACACTGAACAGGTTGCCCAGAAAGGTTGTGGAGTCTCCATTCTTGGAGATATTGAAAACCCAACTAGATTTGGTCCACAGCAACTTGCTCTAGCTGACCATACTTGAGCAGGGGGGGKGGGAGGGTGGTGGTGGTGGGTGGACCAGACAGTCTCAGGGTACCTTCCAATTTGATCTATTCTGTGATTCTATGGTAAATCTTTTAGAGGTGCTGCATTAAGATAGYTAACTATGAAACCAGATAAAAGAATCTGAGCCTTGCTCTGGATTAATCTTGAAGGTAGCACCCTGGAAATTCAGCTGGGAAAGATACTTGCTCATTCACTCCTCCTGTGTCCACTCTGCTATAGAAACCAGCATGCTCTAATCATGTAAAGATCCTACTGCACCTTAAACTTCATCTTCAGTTCAGAAAGGGATGAGTAGTAGGACTGAGAGAAGAACATGGAAAAGACACCTGGACTAGGTCCTTCCAATCTGAATTATCCTTTGATCCTATGAGAACAGGGCTAAGTAAGGAGAAGAAAAAYCCAAATGAGAACAAAAAAAATCAGATATGTTTCCCACACTTYCTCAAAGGCCTTGACATTGAGTAGGGAAAATACGCTATAGTTGGACAGCTCCTAAGACAAGGCAGAAAACCGGTGCCGGTGCTGCAGAATGGCACGGGGGACGGAGCAGGGCTGGCCCTGGGGACACCCCGCCCCGGTGGGGCGGGACAAGCTGCCCGCCCCAGTCTGAGGCATGCAAAAGCCGGGGTGGCGGGGTCGGGAGTAGGAAGCGACCGGGGCTGGGCAGGCAGCGGAGGTTTCTGTCCTGCAGCCCTCRGGCTGGGGCTCTCGATCTCTGGAGAGAAGAGCAGCTCACGGGGGGCCGGGGTAGCAGGCGGGGACCCCGGGGCTGTGCMGGGGGACAGAGCTGAGCCTTGCTGTTCCACAGGTTGCACGAGTTGTGGAGACTGCTACGCACGCAAGCAAAACGTCGGCTGAAATGGCAACCGAGGAGAGGGTGAGCTTTGCTTCTCCTACTGTACTGGTCTCTGGGATGCACTGACTAATGCAAACTGAACTTAGTTGTAATCCAAATTCCTGGCAGCGCAGCCTGCCATTTCCTTTCTTCAGGTTCTTCCTTCTACCAGTGAGAGACTAATAACTGATGCAGTTCACTCCCGCCCATTTGTATTCAGGCTTAGTTTACAACAGCTTGTGTAAACGCTTCTCTGCACAAAAGCTGCAATTTCAGTTTCTGTGCCTGGTAGATGGGGCATGACTGGTCATCTCAGCAAGTCAGGCTTTCTGCCTTCAGAAATGGCTACTACAGTCCTGGCTTCCTCTGCTCCCGGTTACAAATACCCATCAGCTGTCAGAATGTACCAGCCACTTCCTTCTCTGAGCAGATTTCTGTAGCTATCAAAAGTTCTTTTGGTTTTGATTTCTCAATTATAAACCTAAAAGTTCTTTTGGTTTTGATTTCTCAATTATAAACCTATCTGTTGCAACGTTTCTGTTGATCCACCTCTGATTCAGATGGAAATCCACAATACTGAAGATATTCTTAAAATTCCTGTGCTTAGTTCCTTCAAGTGCTTAGTTTCTGGCATGGGGAYTTGATTTCCCATTCCCTCTGTCATTCTTCTGTGGATGCCAGGCTCCATGCTGAGGACCTGTAACACCTTTGAATTCTGATTCTYACCCTCCATTCCCCTACTTCATGCAAATTTTCTGCCAAAAATTGCAGAGCACGTCCTGAACTCTGGARGTGCTTCACTAACTTCAAGCACTTTGTAATTGCAGAAGTATTTTAATGGAACTGGCTTGTRTTGGCTCAGAGCTCTTCTGGCAATCAAAGAAATCGCTTCCTATTTCCTCCACACAAAAAAGACTCTTGATTCCAAACRCTACAAGATACTAGCTTGCACTGTATTCCTCATTGAGCTGTTGACATTTTTCCCTTTTAAGAGGCTATCAGAGAGTAAGGGACCTGCAGATGCCTTACAAGACAAATACATGCTGGTCCTGCACCACATGTCCATATAGTTGTTTGGAAGGATGGGAGATGCTCACTCCATGCYCTGGCTGAACTAAAGCATCTGGGAGCACTCCTGAGCCAGGCCTGACAGCTCGAGGGCTAAATGCTACAAACAGTGACCTGCTCCCATCTCTTCAACTGCTTACAAAAGGTCCAAAGGTCCAGCTGCCTTTCTAGTCAGTGCTACTGCACTGAAAAAAACATGCATGAGCATTGGCCTCTGTACTGGATAAAGRATTCACAGGGTATTCCAAAGGCTGTAGGATCTTAACTGAAGTTAATAGGCCYTTTTTACTTACCCACTCCTTTCTCTCAGGGGGATAAACTTTGGGGAGGAAGGTTTGTCGGAACCACGGATCCCATCATGGAGATTCTGAACTCCTCCATTGCCATTGACCAGAGACTGTCTGAAGTTGATATCCAGGCAAGYGTGGCTTATGCCAAAGCCTTGGAGAAGGCTGGCATCCTCACTAAACCTGAGCTGGAGAAGATCCTGAGTGGCCTGGAAAAGGTATTTATGTCCTTGRCAAACTGTCCCATCTGCTCTGGCTTAGGTACAATTGCTGCACTAGCCCTGCAACCAATGGCAGCCTACCTGACAGCATGTCTGGGCATCTTCCCCGATTTGCTTTTCTAAAAGGCATTCTTAGATATCCTCATGTCCTATTCCTTAAAGCAAGACATTTCCTGAAGCTGTTCCCTGAGAGGGAGGGATGCTGCCCTAACTGATGGGCCAGCCTGAGAGCCCCAGGTATATTCCTTCTCTATACTCTTGGCGACACCTTTTGACTGGCAGTCTGAGTTAGTTATAGTCAATGCATAGTATTGTATAGGGGTGAAGAGCAGTCAGCAGCTAAGCACTTTTCTAAATATCCATTGTTGCTGCTCACCCACCATGGACAACTGTGAGACTATACCATGTTTGTGTAGGAAACTCCGCATGGGCAATACTAAAGCGATGCCTGACGTCTCAGCTCACTTGCTCATTGCAATGCTTATGCCCCCTATAGCCATAACGTTGCAGGATTACCACAGGTACAGAGAGCACAGGGGAATCCCACCAGTGGCACTAGAGAATAACTGCATAGAGCAGGCAGCCGGCTGCGGCCTGAAAGAACAGCAATGCCAGAGCCTGCGTGAGACTCGGGCTTAGGTTCCCGCTGCCATGGCAGAAGTTGCTATTTGTAASGGATACCTACAACCCCCAYGTGCAGTAGGGAAACAGCAGTGGCTGATGGGTGTTTCTGCTGCTGTTTTCTTGGCAGATCTCTGAGGAGTGGTCTAAAGGAGTCTTTGTGGTGAACAAAAGCGATGAGGATATCCACACTGCCAACGAGCGCAGACTGAAGGTTTGGGCCCTCTAACCTTTCCTTCCTGCTACGCTGTACTTAGCTCTGCCTGATGTTAAGCRCACGCCCCTCTGTCCCACGGTAAAACAGCTCAGCACCTTGTACCCCAGGGAAGCTAGAAAGCGTCTACAAGTCCCCTTCTGTGGAAGAGATGAGCGTAGAACCCACCCTTGTCCTGCCCCAGAAGAGATCCCACGGCTACTTACAGGATCCCAGAGCTCAGACCTTCCAGGCAGGCTGGGTCTGCTCTCCCTGGGAGCCTCGCGCTTACTGTTCAGAGACACTGACAGCAATCCTCTTCTGGTCCTCAGGAGCTGATTGGAGATATTGCTGGAAAGCTGCACACTGGAAGAAGCAGGAACGATCAGGTAGGTATACAACCACCAGATTTCTCCACCTCTGCACCTCCCCTTCCTCAGTTTCAGGCAACCACTAATCAGAATGGGCTTTGGTCCTCTTCCTGGAGAGCAAGACATAGGGACTTCCGCTTGTCATAGTGACCAAAGACGCAGCTGATATGAGGGGAGATGTCCCCTCCCATCAGGCTCTCTGCTGAACACTTTGGTCACAAGGGATGTCACATTCCACTCTGGCTGACCTTGGCCAATCTCGTCCAGGTTGTGACCGACCTGAAGCTGTTCATGAAGAACTCCGTCTCTGTGCTGTCCACTCACCTGCTGCAGCTCATTAAGACCCTGGTGGAACGTGCTGCCATGTAAGCCCTTTGCCAAGGCCACAGCCTCAGCCCTTCTAGGGGCAGGRGACTTGCAGGCTTCCTCTTTGACTGGCGCAGATCGGGGCAGCAACAAGATCTCTCTCTCCTTTCACCTGCAGAGAAATTGATGTTATCCTCCCTGGCTACACTCATCTGCAGAAAGCTCAGCCCATCAGATGGAGCCAGTTCTTGCTCAGGTAACCGCCCCTCATTCTCGGCAGCAGCAAGCCTCCTCCACCCCCAGGGCCCCGCTCAGCCTCAGCCTACAAGGGCATCACCCTCCGATGGGGGTAACACACCAAAGCCAGCCTTGCA
>NW_028185047.1:6758-7983 GCF_003343005.1 Rhea americana | reverse complement strand
CCCCTATGGGGTGGAAAGGGTCTCTATGGTGTGGGGGGCCCTGTAGGGTGTGGGGGGGACCCCTATAGGGCGTGGGGGGACCCCTATGGGAAATGGGAGGGTCTTGATGGGGTGTGGGAAGGGCCCTATGGGGGAGCCCCTATGGGGTGGAGGTGATGGTAGGGGGCGTCTCTACGGGAGGGCCCTATAGAGTGTGGGTGAGCCCTGTGGGGTGGGAGGGGGCCCTATGGGATATGGGAGGGCTGTACGGGATGGGGGAGGAGCCCTATAGAGTGCATGGGGACCCTAAGGTATATGGGGGTCCCCTATGGGGTGGGAGGATCCATAAAGATTGGGAGGAGACCCTAGGGGATATTGGGGGTACCCTATGGGAGGGAGCTTATAGGGTGGGGGGAAGCCCTTTGGGGCTGGGTGGGAGCCCTATGGGATGGAGGGGGACCCTATGGAATATGGGGGGACCCTATACAGTGGAGGCCCCTACAGAGTATAAGAGCACCGTATTGGGTATGGGAGGGTCCCTACAGGGTGAGTGGGGATCTTATGGGCTATAGGGGGTTCCCTATGGGATGGGGGGTACCCTACAGGGTGAGGAGGGGCCCTATAGAGAGTATGGGGACCCTGTGGGATATTGGGGGTATCTTACGGGGTTTAGGGGAAGTCTATAGGCTGGGGGGTCCTATGGAGCTAGGGGGAGCCCTATGGAGTATGGGGGCACCCTATTGGATATGGGAGGGTCCCTATGGGGTGGGGGGTACCTATGGGGTATAGCAGGGTCCCTATGGGATAGAGAGTACCCTATAGGGTGGGGGGACCATATAGGGGATGCAAGTATGCTATGAGGTATGAGGGGGCAATAAGATATAGGGAGTTCACTGTGGGGTATGGATGGGATCTATAGGGTGTGGGGATTCCTCTCTAGGGGAAGGAATCTGCTATGGGGTGGGGAGACATTATAGGGGGGTGTAGGTGGTTCCATATGGGCTGGGGGGGCTCTAGGGTGTGTGGCCTTATAGGATGAGGGGGAGGTTCCCCTGTAGGGTGGGGGAACCATATAGGGACATGGGGGAGTCTCCTACGGGATACAGAGGGGCTCCCCTATGGGGCACAGGGACCCTGTAGGGTGCTGGGGGTTCTCTATGGTGCACACACGGATCCCCTATGGTATGGGGGGGTCCCTATAGGTGGGGGGCCGCACCAAAGGGGGGGGCTGGAGGGCTCCCTCCAG
>NW_028185047.1:3360-4368 GCF_003343005.1 Rhea americana | reverse complement strand
ACGAGAGCCCTTAAGAGACGGCCGGAGGCCGGGGGACACGCCGGGGACACGGGAACCACACGCGGGGGACACGGGAGCAGCACGCGGGGGACACGGGAGCCACACGCGGGGGACACGGGAGCAGCACGTGGGGGACACGGGAGCAGCACGCTGAGGACACGGGACCGATATGCCATGGACACGGGAGTATCACACTAAGGACATGGGAGCGACACGCTAAGGTCACGGGAATGATACGCTAAGGACATGTGAACAACACGCTAAGGACACAGGAATTATATGCTAAGCACACAAGAATGATATGCTAAGGACACGGGAGTGACACACTAAGGACACAGGAGTGACATGCTAAGGACATGAGAGCAACAGGCTAAGGACACAGGAGCAACATGCTAAGAACATGGGAATGATATGCTAATGACATGGGAGCAACACGCTGAGGACACGGCAGCATCGTGCCAGGGACATGGGAGTGACACGCCAGGGACACGCCAGCAACAGGGGTTGTGCATGCCTGTACGGCACGGGGCAACGGGTGTGCGAGCACGCGTGTGCCTGCACAAGTACACATGCGTGTGCGCAGGAGCGGGCGGTGAGGGTTGGGGACCACGAAGCATGTGCAGCGTTGGACGGGGGGGGAAGTGGGGGCTGGCGGAACACGCGTGTGCACCACTTGGCCCGTGTGGGTGTGCAGCGGGGCACGTGCCATCAGTGCACACGCGTGTGCTCGGCGTGCACACGTGTCCTGGGACACATGCTGGTGCCCTGTGTGAGAGGTGCGTGGGGGGGGGGTTCCATGTCCCAACGGGGATCCCAATGGGAGATCCCGTGTCCGGAGAGGGGATCCCGTGTCCGGAGGGGGGGTCTTGTGTCCTAACAGGGGATCCCGTGTCCCGGAGCTGGTTCCATGTCCCGACAGGGGCTCCCATGTTCTGACGGGGGATCCCGTGTCCCGAGGGGGAATCCCATGTCCTGGAGCCAGTCCCGTGTCCCGAAGGGGGATCCCGT
>NW_028185047.1:0-1130 GCF_003343005.1 Rhea americana | reverse complement strand
CGGGTGGACCGCGGCTCCGGATTCCGGAGGGAAAAAATCCTCCGCCTCCTCCATCACCTCTCGAGGAAGAGCTTGAGGGCCCGGTCGATGTTCATGCGGTGACCGACGCGGGTGACGCCCAGGTCGATGTAGTCCTCCTTGGTGAGCGAGGGTAGGTGGGAACCGTCGATCTCGTTGTGCAGGAAGCGCTCGCGGTGTTCGCCCAGGTTGAGGTACTCGAGCCAATCGGCCACGTCGAATTTGGTCCAAAAATGCAACGGTTTGGCTCCGAAGGGCTTATCGGGCGCCGGCGGTAAGAAGCGGGTGGGCGACAGAGAACGGCCGGTTAAGTCGCCGAAGGCRCCGGCGCCGCCGGTTCCGGCACCGCCGCGGAGCTCCAACAGCCCGGCGTAGAGCGGGCCGGCGGGCAACAGYGGTAGCGAGGCGGGACGCGGCGGAGCCGGGCTCAGTTTGGGTTCGCTGGGCAGCGTGGCTGGGCTCGGGGCTCGGCGCAGCGCCGGGCGCACCTCCAGCTCGGTGCCTCCGGCGGCGGCACCTTTGGGTGCTTTGGCGGGAGGCCAGTGCGGGAAGAGGGCCGAAGCGGGTTTGGGAGCGCCCGGAGGGGTGCCAGCGTCGTCGGCGAGCCTGCGGAAAAGCAGAGGTGGTTTAGGAACGGGGAGGTGGGGACGGGAAGGGTGGCGGGGTGCTCATTGCACCTGGGTGCTCGGGTACTGGGTGAGCAATGGGGCTCAGGGTGCTGTTTGCACCCAGGGGCTTGTGCAACAGGCATCGGGGTGCTCATTGCAGCCGGGTGCTCAGATACTGGCTGAGCAATGGGGCTCAGGGTGCTGTTTGCACCCAGGAGCTCATGCAACAGGCATCGGTGTGCTCGTGGCACCCAGGTGTTGGGGGCTGGGGTGCACGTTGCAGCTGAGTGCTCGGGTATTGGGTGAGCAACGGGGATTAGGGTGCTCTTTGCACCCAGGGGCTCGTGCAACAGGCGTCGGGGTGCTCGTTGCAACTGGGTGCTCAGATACTGGGTGAGCAACGGGGCTCAGGGTGCTGTTTGCACCCGGGAGCTCGTGCGACAGGCATCAGTGTGCTCGTGGCACCCAGGTGTTCGGGTGTTGGGGAAAGGGGAGGAATAGAGG
>NW_028185046.1:6593-8190 GCF_003343005.1 Rhea americana | reverse complement strand
GAAGGGAGGGACAGAGCAGACACCTTTCCAAAGGAGGCTCCTTCCCTTAGGGGACTAGGACTCCCAGGCCACCTCCCAGCCTTGCGGGTGACCCTCTCTCATGGCTGCTCCCATCCCCAGCGAGCCAGTGCCATCAAGTGACAGCACAGCTAACTGCAGCCCTATCAGAGACCACCACGGCGCGGTGTGAACTGGCCATGAGAAATGCTGGAGCTACGGATGATGTTCGATGAGCACCTCTGACACGGAGGTGACATCCCATCACCTGGTTCAACCYGTATGTCTTGCTGGGAACTCACTGCACTGGAGTTTTAAGCTAATTTCAGACACCGTCATGGCAAACACGCCTAATCGAGCTCTTCACCCTTGGTTTGTTCTGCAGCAACCACGCACACGCCAACGACACAGCTGCGCCTTTCACAGGCAAAGACACGCACACGGCAGCCCCACGCAGACCCATATGTAGGGCAATTGGGACTAGTGGGACAACATCCCCACTGCTCCCCCCCACCCCAGGCGTCCAGGCACCCCTGTGTCCCCCCTGCACCCCAGGAGCCCAGGCATCCGGGCACTCTCCTGCCCCCCTCTACCCGAGGGGCCCAGGTGTCCAGGCACCTCTCTTCTGCCCACTACGCGAAGGGCCCAGGTGTACGGGCATCCATCTGCCCCGCCCTGACTCCAGGGCCCAGGCATCCGGACACCCCATTGCCTCCCCCTACCCCAGGGGCCCAGGCATCCGAGCACCCTCCCCCACCTCCCCCCCGCCCCCTGTTACCCGAGCGCTGGCTCGGACGCCTGGGCCCCTCGCCGCGCCCCCTTCCCTCCCCCAGGCCCAGCGATGCCGCTGCGGCCCCGCACCGGGAACTGCAATCCCAGCAGGCAGCGCGGCCGCCGAGCCCCGCCCCCTCCCTGGCGCCTCGCGGGAGCAGCCGCTGTGAGGAGGAGCCTTCCTGGCGCCGAGCCCCGCCTGCTCCGCTYCGCTCCTCAGGCCTCCCCAGAGCTGCCGCGCTGCAGGCGGGCGAGCGCACCGCACACCCCGCCAAGACCCACCCGGCCTGGGGCAGCTGGTTTAATTCAGCACACAAGAACTTCCTGGGTGCTCGCGCGGCTCACAAGCAGAGCTGCTGCTGCTGCTGCCGCCGTTGTGGCTGCTGCTGTGGCCACTGCTGCTGCCCCCGGGGCTCCCACTGCCGCTTCCCCTCTGTCTGACATGGGGTCTTCGACTCCGCCTGCCCCTGGGGCTGCCGCTGTGCCCGCCACCGGGGCTTCCACTGCTGCTGCCAGTGAGGCTGCTGCTGACACTGGGGCTGTCGCTCTGTCTGACAGTGGGTTTTCCAGTGCCACTGGGGCTCCCGGTGGGGCTGCCGCTCTGTCTGCCACTGGGGCTCCCACTGCCACTGCCAGTGCGGCTGCTGCCGGCACTGTGGCTGCCACTGATGCTGACACTGCCCCTGCCACTGCTGCTCTGTCTTCTGTTGCCACCGGGTCTGCCGCTGACACTGCCACTGCTGCTGCTCTTTCTCCTGCTTGTCCCTGTCTCCGCCCATGGCTCTTCTTCCCCCTGGAGAAGGAGGCAGAAAGGAACAGGCTGTGCCCT
>NW_028185046.1:2996-4122 GCF_003343005.1 Rhea americana | reverse complement strand
GAGCTGAGCAGAAACTCTTCACTTTCTATCACAGAAAGGCCCAGCACTTCCAGTGCCACCAGCAGGAGGGCCCCAGAGGCTCTGCTGGTGTGTTCACAGAGAGCAAGGTGCAACAGCGTGTGCATTCCAAAACTACATTCACAACCGATGCCTTTGAAGGCAGGACTGGGCGATGTCAGGCAGGGCTCAGTGAACCCATGGGAAGGGCTCTTGTAAGCCAGCACCCATAGCACAAGGCTTTTGCAGGAAGCATGCTGGAAAAGAAGGGCCCCCAGCAGTGACACTTACAGCTCTGGCATTCTCGTCCACTTCATTCCCAAGCCACTCAGTAGGTGCTCCASCTTCTGAAGATGGCTTCCTCCCGCCTGGCACTGCCTTCTGGGCAGAGCACTCTGTGGTGCCTAGGGGTGGACTGCAAATACACACCGCGCGGAGGTGGCATGTGCACAGGGGGAGTAGGGTCTCCATTTCAGCCAGACAAGTTGGGCACCTGCTTCTGCCGCAGAAGGCAGTTCTGTCGCAGAAGCACGTGGGTCCCACTCACTGGGGTCACATCCACAGGAACAGGGATCACCCCCTAACAAAACACCCAGGGCTGCAGATCATGCCGGAAGGAGAGCTCTGGACACAACCGCAGTGAGAATTTCTCTCCATGCAGGAAGGCGAGCAGCAGGGTCATCTGGCAGGACAGGCTCCAAGACACAGCATTACGCGCTGTGCTGCCAGCTACATTAGACACTGCCCCGTGGCCCTAAAGAGTCTGTGTTCTGGGATGGGCAATGGATTGTTACCGGCAATTGCTACGTGCTACCGTCGCCCCCATGGCTGGCGAGGGCGAGGGCGAGCCCGGGCGCCGCAGGCACTGCCTGCAGGACACGCTGGGTGAGCGCCGCGTTGCGCCACGCCGCGGGGGCCCGAGCATCGCGCCGGGGTCGGGGTGGTTCTCAGGCCTCGCCCCGGATGGCAGGACGGGACTGGGCTGTGCACTGGGAGGGGGGGTGTGTGACAGGGTGACACCGAGTACTGTGGGGTTGGGGGGTTAGGGGGGGCGAAGGTCCCTCCTGGGTGTTGCACCCAAGGGGAGGGGTCCTGGGCATTGCACCGTGGAGGGGGGGTGGGTTGCAGG
>NW_028185046.1:0-1522 GCF_003343005.1 Rhea americana | reverse complement strand
CCCGAGTGCAAAGCCCAGTTCTGTCCTGCCGCCCAGGGCGAGGCCTGAGAACCCCCCCACCCCTGGCGCGATGCTCGGGCCCCCCCGGCACGGCGCGGTGCGGCGCTCACCCAGCGCGTCCTGCGGGCACTGCCTGCAGCGCCCGGGCTCGCCCTCACCCTCGCTGGCCATGGAGGCGCTGGTAGTGCCGCGCCGCCACCGCTTTTGACGGGCGGCGCCGCGGGCACGCGCAGGGTGCCCCACGCCACCCTCCTCCCCACCCACGCGGGGCACCCCACGCGGCCCCGCCCCCCCCCATCATCGCCATGCAGGGAAGAGCCTCACACGGGCTTGACAAAACACAGTAATTTAATAAAAAACCCCAATCACCGCCGCGATCCCACCCGCTTTACACACGGTTACAGCGGCGCCCCGGGCAGCGAGACTCTCCCTTCCCCGCCGGAGGAACGCGTGGCACAGAGGGGCCGCGTGGAGGAAGCCGCGGCGCGGACGCGCTCGAGATAGCTGCCAGCAGGCCGCAGCGACACGAGAAGGTCCCTGCTGCTCGCGGAGAATCCCCGAGGGAAAGGGTGCTGGCACCTCACCTTAACCTCATGTATTACACACACATCCTTCATATCGCAATTTTACCTCTCTGTTTAAAAAAATAAACCACATCAACTTCTTACCCCCTTTTTGATTTGCCTGAATTTGCAATGGATCCCCCCCCCCCTTAAAAAGCGGGGCCCGCTTTTTGAAACAAAGGCAAGTGTTTTCCCCCAAAAGCCAATTCCGCAGAAGGGGAACGGCGGCAGGCGCAGGCGCGGTGAGAAGCTCGCGCAGGTGTCGTTCCGCAGCGAGGACGTTCCACTGCTGCCCGAGCTTTGAGACCGTCACTGCAACGGGAACCGCAGCTTGGCCGGCGGCCCCAGAGCTTGACTCATTCCCGAGAAGCCGGAGGCTCTGGCCAGGCGGTGGACGCTCGCCCCCAGGGAAGAAAAAGAGAAAAAAGCCATTTCTGGGCACGCTCTGGCGAGGCAGCAGGAACTTCAGGATGTTCCCCTAAGTTCCTGGGATGAGCCCACRCAGGTGTATCCACTCTGGTTTCATGCAGGGATGCTGAAGCCACAGGCCAGTCTGCAAGGCCCTAAAAGTAAGGAGCTGCTAGCAGCAAAGCTAACGTGAGAAATAAAAGAATTTTTAAAAAATTAAAAAGCAAAGGCAGGGTAACGTTCTAGTCATACTCAATCACCCACAACATCTTCTGTCTCGTAAGATGGTCACATTTGAATGGTATGGTTATTTTGTTTTTGTTTAAATCTAATTTAAAAATACCTACTGAAACCAGCAAGTCAAAAAGTTYTCTCTTTCCCTTATATCTGCGGTGGAGACACCTGAAGCATCCAGAGAGGTCACAAAATCCAATTATTCCAATGAGCAGGGATAAAAGACAACGTCCTTTCAGATCGCATGTAATTAAATTAACCAAAAATCAGTGTAAGCGCTAACTTGGCGCCTGTTATGCCCGTCTGGAATCTCTTGG
>NW_028185045.1:13349-14300 GCF_003343005.1 Rhea americana | reverse complement strand
CCTGAAGGCCAGGGAGTGTTTCTCCTTGCTCCGGGATGCGAACCAAGCCTGCATTTTCCCTCCTTTCCTCTCATTTCCTCTTGCTCATAAGAGCTTTGGTCTGCAGCAGTGTTTGCTGAGAGGAGCGGACGTTGTGGGAGATGCGCTTTTCTGGCTGGACCTCAGCCTGCTGGAATCCCTTTGAAGGCATGAAGGCCTTGTGGTGTGGTGGTTTTTAGATAGGGCAGGTGAGTGCTTGGGAGCTGACTGTCAAGGGGCTGTGTCCTTCCTGTACCACATTTCTTTGGAGGAGTGCCTTTGAATGGGAGCAGCAAGGCGAAAGTGCCCTGCAAGGGATGTGCAGCCCAGGTCTCTCTTCCTTTCAGGTGCAGTCTCTGCAAGTTACCCCATCATCCTGATGTAGTGTGACCTTTCTGTGCTGCAGCGGGGAGATAAGGAAGCAGCCACGTGTAGACATCGGTGTGCTAAGTGTGGTGTGCTTAGGTGCTGACCCTGCTGACCCTGGCAACGGACTGGATTTTGCTTGTGCTTTGGGTGGTGGTGGTGAGGAGCCCCACTTAGCTCTAGCTGCATTGCTCGGAGTAGCTGGAGTCCAGGCAGTGGTGGTGAGCCTATACGTCCCACCACTAGCCTCCCAGCTGTTTGGCGTGCATTATGTCCCCTCTGTTCTTGAAGCCTTTTACCACTGGCTSCAYTGTGGGAAGGCCTRAGYTCAGGAGCTGTGTCATGTCAGGTACTGCTCTGGAGATGGCTCAGCACCACGCTTTGTCCTCTGGCATCACTCTCTGGATTCTCTTAGGATGATCGATGGCAAATGGCAGGTCATGAAGGCCAGGGCCCAGGTCCGTGTGCTCCCTGACTGAGTTTCAGTGCCAACCTCATCTGTCGAGTGTTGTGGAGTGGCTTGTGAATTGGACAGTCAAGTCCTTCTGCTCCTGTCAGGCATGGTGG
>NW_028185045.1:2475-4514 GCF_003343005.1 Rhea americana | reverse complement strand
CCAAAGTCAAGTGTGGCCCCCAAAATAAGTCTGCACATGTGCACAGTATAATAGCCTGGTTATGCGACTGGGGCGGAGCTGGGCTAGACTCCCTGCATTTGTTGGCCCCATTTGCCAGGACTCCTGCCTACCGCAAATAATGATAAATACCTTTTTTTTTCCGAAGGAGAGAGAGGCTGCTGAACAACAGAGGACCACGTTGCCTCCTTGGGGACGCCGGCAAAGATTGTGCCTGCCGACTCTCTCTCTCGCCATGCAAACGATCGGGACAAGAACTGGAGTGGTCCTTCTCGAGATTACGATCGTGTCAGTCTGTTTGTAAGTATCTCCTGATAAACTGCTTGCTACTGAAGAGTGTGTGTGTGTGTGTGTGTGTGTGTCTGTGTGTGTGTCTGTGTGTTTGCACTAGCTTGCCAAACCAGATGTTTACCACCAGGAATCTAACTACAACATAAATTGGTAACAAGAATGGGATTCCCGGGGTTTGCAGCATAATGAGATTGGTGAAGCGCACAGCTGTACTGAGGCTGCGCCACCTGCATTAGTGGGACTTGGTCAGTGGGGTGCACAGTTGCACTGAGGCTGCACGATGTGCATTGATGTTACTCGGTCGGTCGGGTGCACAGCTATACCGAGGCCTCGCCACCTGCATTGGTGGGACTCGGTCAGTGGGGTGCACAGCTACACTGAGACCTCGCCACCTGCATTGGTTGGACTTGGTCAGTGGGGTGCACAGCTGTACCGAGGCGGCGTCACCTTTATTGGTGGGACTTGGTCAGTGGGGTGCACAGTTGCACTGAGGCTGCGCGACGTGCATTGATGTTACTCGGTCGGTCGGGGAGTGCACAGCTATACCGAGGCCTCGCCACCTGCATTGGTGGGACTCAGTCAGTGGGGTGCACAGCTACACTGAGACCTCGCCACCTGCATTGGTGGGACTTGGTCAGTGGGGTGCACAGCTGTACCGAGGCTTCCCCACCTTCATTGTGGGACTCCGTCAGTGGAGTGTACAGCTGCACCGAGGCCTTGCCACCTGCGTTGGTAGGACTTGGTCAATGCGGTGCACAGCTGTACTGAGGCTGCACCACCTGCATTGGTGGGACTCGGTCAGTGGAGTGCACAGCTGTACCGAGGCCTCGCGACGTGCATTGCTGGGACTCGGTCAGCAAGGTGCACAGCTGTACTGAGGCCAAGCCACGTTCATTGGCGGGACTCCGTCAGTAGGGTGCAGAGCTGTACCGAGGCGGGCAACCTGCATTGTTAGGACTCTGTCAGAGGGTTGCACAGCTGCACCAATGCTTCGCCACCTGCATTGGTAGGACTCAGTCAGTGGGGTGCACTGCTGAACCAAGGCCGTTCAACCTGCATTGGTGGGACTTGGTCAGTGGGGTGCACAGTTGCACCGAGGCCTCGCCACCTGCATTGCTGGGACTTGGTCAGTGGGGTGCACAGCTGTGCTGAGGCTTCCTCACCTGCATTGGTGGKACTCGGTCAGTGGAGTGCACAGCTGCGCCGAGGCCTCGCCACCTGCATTGGTGGGACCTTGTCAGTGGGGTGCACAGCTTTACTGAGGCTGCGCCACCTCGATTCTTGGGACTTGGTCAGTGGGGTGCACAGCTGGACCGAGGCCTCGCCACCTGCATTGGTGGGACTCAGTCAGTGGGGTGCACAGCTGTACCGAGTCCTCGCCACCTGCATTGGTGGGACTCGGTCAGTGGGGTCCACAGCTGTTCCGAGGCTTCCCCACCTGCATTGTTGGGACTCGGTCTGTGGGTTGCACAGCTTTAGCGAGGCTGCACCACCTGCATTGGTGGGACTCGGTCAGTGGGGTGCACATGTACACTGAGACCTAGCCACCTGCATTGGTGGGACTTGGTCAGTGGGGTGCAGAACTGTACCGAGGCCGAGCAACGTGTTTTGCTAGGACTCGGTCAGAGGGGTTCACAGCTACACCGAGGCCTCGCCACTTGCATTGGTGGGACTTGGTCAGTGGGGTGCACAGCTGTACTGAGGTTGCGCCACCTGCATTGGTGCGACTC
>NW_028185045.1:0-1785 GCF_003343005.1 Rhea americana | reverse complement strand
CCACCTGCATTGGTGGGACTCAGTCAGAGGGGTGCAGAGCTGCACAGAGGCCGAGACACCTGCATTGGTGGGACTCGGTCAGTGGGGTGCACAGCTGTACTGAGCCCTCGCAACCTGCATTGGTGGGACATGGTCAGTGGGGTGAAGAACTGTTCTGAGGCCGAGCCACGTGTTTTGGTAGGACTCGGTCAGTGCAGTACACAGCTGCACCGAGGCCTCGCCACCTGCATTGGTGGGACTCGGTCAGTGGGGTGCACAGCTGTACCGAGTCCTCGCCACCTGCATTGGTGGGACTCGGTCAGTGGGGTGCACAGCTGTACTGAGGCTTCGCACGTACATTAGTGGGACTCGGTAAGTAGGGTGCACAGCTGCACCGAGGCCTCGCCACCTGCATTAGTGGGACTCAGTCAGTGGCATTCACACCTGTCCTGGGGTTTCGCTGCTTGCATTGGGGGGACGCAGCCAGCAGGGTGCACAGCTTTAGCGAGGCCTTGCCATTTGCGTTGGTGGGACTCGGTCAGTGGTGTGCACAGCTACACTGAGACCTCGCCACCTGCATTGGTGGGACTTGGTCAGTCGGGTACAGAACTGTACCGAGGACGAGCCACATGTTTTGGTAGGACTTGGTCAGTGCAGTACACAGCTGCACAGAGGCCTCGCCACATGCGTTGGTGGGACTCGGTCAGTGGGGTGCACAGCTGTACTGAGGTTGCGCCACATGCATTGTTGGAACTCGGTCAGTCGGGTGCACAGCTGTACTGAGGTTGCGCCACCTGCATTGGTGGGACTCGGTCAGTGGAGTACACAGCTGTACCGAGGCTGCACCACCTGCATTGGTGGGACTCGGTCAGTATGGTACACAGCTGTGCTGAGGCTTCGCCGCCTGCATTGGTGGGACTCGGTCAGTGGGGTGCACAGCTGTACAGAGGCTTCTCCACCTGCATTGGTGGGACTTGGTCAGAGGGGTGCATAGCTGCACCGAGGCCACGCCACCTGCATTGTTGGTACTCGGTCAGTGGGGTGCACAGCTGTACCAAGACCGAGCCACGTGCATTCCTGGGACGCGGTCAGTGGGTTGTAGAGCTGCAGCAAGGCTGAGCCACCTGCATTGTTGGGACTCGGTCAGTGTAGTGCAAAGCTCTACCGAGTCCTCGCCACCTGCATTATTGGGACTTGGTCAGTGGAGTGCACAGCTGCACCGAGGCTACACCACCTGCATTGTTGGGACTCGGTCAGTGGGGTGCACAGCTGTACGGAGACTTCGCTGCCTGCACAGGGGGGGACTTGGTCAGCGGGCTGCACAGCTTTAGCGAGGCCTTGCCACCTGCGTTTGTGGGACTCGGTAAGTGGGGTGAACAGCTGTACCGAGGCCGAGCTACCTTCATTGGTGGGACTTGGTCAGTGGGGTGAACAGCTGTACAGAGGCTACTCCACCTGCATTGGTGGGACTCGGTCAGTGGGATACACAGCTGTACTGAATTTGCGCCACCTGCATTGGTGGGACTCGATCAATGGGGTTCACAGCTGTACCAAGGCTGCTCCACATGCATCGGTGGGACGCGGTCAGTGGGGTGCACAGCTGTACCGAGGCTGCACCACTTGCAGTGTTGGGACTCGGTCAGTGGGGTGCACAGCTACACTGAGATCTCGCCACCTGCATTGGTGGGACTTGGTCTGTAGGGTGCACAGCTGTACCGAGGCCAAACCACATGTTTTAGAAGGACTCGGTAAGTGCAGTACACAGCTGCACTGAGGCCTCGCCACCTCCATTGGTGGGACTCGGTC
>NW_028185044.1:0-8268 GCF_003343005.1 Rhea americana | reverse complement strand
ATAAAAATAGTATTAATTTCTACTAACTATTATGCCCTAATCAGTGTTATTCAGAGTTCTAAGTATCAGTTCTCTATTCCTTGCATTCTATATAGTTATTTACAGCACTAATATCTCTGTACTATATAAAATTGCTTTTATGTCTATTTTCTAACAAAGGGAAAAAGGAGATTTTTCTGTTGGTTTCAAAAATGATTATGTAAATTACCCCCAGTAAAATGGTTATTTGCACTTTACTGAAGAAAATCCATTTTCAAAGGCTTGGGACTGTTTCTGAGAGCAGATTCCAAACTAAGAGAAAAAATGGAATAGGAGTTATGGTCTCCTGGATTTTCACTGAAAAAACTGCACCAACTTTTCATTAAATTGAAGTTTCCAAAAATGTTCAGTTTTGTTGAGAAAACTATTTGTTTTTCATGCAGGAAGGGGTACTATTACAAATTTCAGCTGCTTTTAATGTTAAACATTCTTAGCCATGAAATGTGCTCACTACATGAGAAATCATTCGTCATCTAAAATAGCTGCAATCATTCTGCCTGCAAGCAAGACTGTGAGCCAAGACAGAAATGTCAAAAGAGGGCTGCCCAAGTTAAACAGGATGTGGTGACAAGTATCTACACTGTGTTTGCATTTTTACTTGGTGCCTGAGTGAAGGTGGTACCAGCTTCTGGTGCAGCCTAAAGCAACGGTGAGTGTTGCTAACCTAAGCAGAATACTAACCCACTGAATTCTTAACATTAACGTGGCACAAAAATGCCTCACAACATCGCTGGCTTCTGCTCAAGTCCAAGAACTAGACCCACACTGCTTTTCATGCTCCACCTCAGTATGAGCCATCTTAGAGATGGGCAAATGCTCAGGGCCCCAGATTATTGAAAGCTCCAGCTAGACTAAATTGACTAGAGCTGCAAGCCATGAAATTTATGTGATAATATGGAAAAACCCATGCCTTACTTTCTGCCTAATCACCCCTGTAATACCTTTTTGGTTCAAAGCTTAGTGAGTCCTTGCTTTGCCTCTCTCTGGCTTTTTACAATTGGAGACCTCAACAGAGGTGCTGAACTCTATATGAGTGGAATCAGATCCAAATATTCCCAAATTCTGACATATCCATTTCTAGCAACTAACATTCATTCTTATTTGACTCCCCAATTGATTTCACAGTTTCCTCCACTCTTATTTACACAGTTAACTTGCCAATAAATGTTATTGATTTTTGTCTATTTCCAGAAAATAATTCCTTTTCAATAATATATTCCCCTTTGTTAAGTAGATGCTGTTAAGTAGAAGTGCTGTAAGGTGATCATGACCATGTAGTTTTCCTATTTACTGTAATATTGACACTTGGACTGTAGGTTTGTAAGGCTAGAGGTTATTAATAGGAGATTGGTAACACTATGTAGCAGATGTAAAGCTAACATAATCTAGCATAATCTTCCCAAACATCTAATGTTTTAGCCTCTAAGCATGGCCAGCATGAACTAGATCTTTCCAGAACCTTGAACAGATTTAAATAAGCCACATGACCATGAGAGTTCATAAATATAACAACTCTTTTTCTTTTCAGCAAATCTAATTCTTCAGTGCTTTAATATTAAAGTGCCTATTTGTTTGCATTTTCCTGCTCTGCTTTGTTGTCTCCCTACTCTGTATATACAATAACCTTCCACTCACTTTCCCTAAATTCAAAGTATTCTGTCCTTTTCTCAGTATGTCATTAACAGGAGGAACACTGTCATAGTATGTTGCAATGTCCCTCAACCGATTCTGAAAACATTTGTGAGAACAAAATGCAACTTACAACTTGCAAATCCTTGCAAATGCTTAGATTTTGACCATTTGCTGAGAATATCCTCGAAAAATATCTAAGATGGTACATGTGTATGTCCATAGGAACTAGACAGAGACTTATAGCTCATTTTTAACTCAATAAGCACTTCAGATAGTAGCATTTTTTGGTTGCAACCAGCCTTTTGCCTAGATGCTTCACATTCCATTTCTAGTTTCCTGAACCTCTATAGCTCTTTATTTATTCCCCATGCTAGGTAAAATCCTCAGTTTGTTACACCAGTCATTTAATGAATCTGTGTAACATAGATATTTTAAGTTTAGTGATTACATGTTGTTCAACTTTCCCTGTAAGAGGGTTCCTTAAACGTCTTCATGCTGAAAAAAGAATGACAGTGCTTTGCATTAAATGAGCCAGATCTTTGGCCATGGAAGGATAACTTTGTTTCAATCCAGTGGGATAAGTTTCTTGTTCCAAAGCCAATTCCCCTGACCTAGAGGATCTTCCCTGACTTAATCTCTCCTGTTGGGCTTTTCCGCTTTGTAACAGGGAAACAAAGAATAAAGAGGAAGGGAAAAAATAACCACTTTGTAGAGGTTCCAGTCCTCTGGTCCAAGGAATATTTAATTATTCAAACAAAGTGGAACTACTTCCCTGGAGAGGCTGAGAGAGTTCCATAGTGGTTAGAATCCAACAGAAAAAAATGACAGAGGAAATTTGGGGTATAAATCTCAATAAGGAAAGAGGTACGCACTTAGACCTTTCGGACAACTTTAAAAAAGATTGCTAAGTGAATTGAGAAGGAAAGGTAGAACTGATTAGAAGAAAATTCTTTTTTAGTTAGATGTTTTGTATTTGTTTAAAGTTAATGTTCTATTCTTAAATGAGACAGGTAGCCATTAAGGAAGGTCCCTTAAAGCTATGTAAAATTCATCAATTTCAATTAACGCTTGCTCCTGTAATAAATGTGTTATATTTGTTGTGATGATTGTGTTACCCAAACTTCTGTAATCTTTAACAAAGTTATGAAAGCCTCAGGGAGAGTTACCCTAAAAAGAAAAAGAAGAAGAAGGTATTTCCCAGAGGCTTAAGCTTTTAAAAAGAAGGTTGTTAAGTAGTGATGTTACATACTTTTTCAGTGTGTACCTTTACCACTGACATATGCTGAATCCAGCTGATAGGTCAAATGCACAAGTGAAATTTTAATGAAAACAGATGCCTAGAGGTTCCTTGAACAGCTGTGTCTGCCCATCACTCCACATGTGGAACATCTCCCCATTGCTTCACAGAGCTGCACTCCCCCACTTCCAAGAAACCAGGGGCCTCTTACAAAAAGGTTGAAAGAAGAACAGCTTGCTAGTCAGCTGGCAATATATCTGCATTTTTAAGCTAGCGTGGATACAGCAGAAGAGAGCTTAGTTTTTGTTATGTGACTGACCTCTCTTAGCCAAGTTCATAGCAGTGTGAGCTATCAAATATGACAGGCTGTTGGCAAGCATTTGTATGCTTTTGGCCAGAATCTCTTCCAAGCCCAGCTGGGATCAATTAAACTAAATAATAGTTCTTGCAATAACTAGTTCCTACCACACTCTTCAGAAATTGCTTAGTGTTCAAATGTAAATACTGTTAAGTTCATACCTTGCTTACCCTTCCCCCATTCTAAAGAAACTGTGACGGAACTAAAAATCTAAGTTTTTTTAAAGCAAGCTCCTAAGGCTTGAATGAAGAAGAAACATAACATGTACAACCATACATTCTTGTCTTCTGAATTGTCATCATGAAATCCATTCTTCTCTTCTAATGTTCTAAATAYGGAAAGAGAACCAAMCAAACAAACAAAAAATCCATTTCTGTAGGTGCCTTATTAAATTGAGGTGTCATTGTCCATAACTGTTTAACAAAATGGTCTAACTAAATTCTTATCAGATCTTGCCTCTTAAATTTGGAGTAGCTGACCAAATGAGCATCTGCTTACTATAATTCAAGAGTTCCAGAGCCAGGTAATCTTCACATTAGGAGCATTTAACTTCTCTATCAGTTTTTCCTGGTAACTTTACTGTATGAAATTTAGCTATGAGAAACATGAATAATCAATCTCATCTTTTAAATGAAGAAAACAATGTAATTGGAGCAATCATACGAATGTTTTTCACCCACAAAAGCAGAATTATTCTCCATTCAATTAAAAAAAAATCATTAAAAGTTAGCTTTTACAATCCAGTAGTCTCCAGATCTTTTCTGAGGTTCCCATGCTAAMGCCGTGCATTCAAATACTTACTAATTCTGAACCAAAACAGGATTTGCAAGTTGTGAATACCTGATCATGTTATTACTTACAGAGAAACATAGTTCTCTATCTGAATAAAAAGAAATACAATCCAGTTTTTTTGGAATGAATGCCATGTAGTTTTACATGTTAGATTTACAAAACCTAATGTAACACTAAGAAAGCACTTGTTCTGCTGTGCACTTGAATGCAGTTGGACTGCTCAGCTGCTTAAAGTCACTTAATGAATGGAAGCCAAGATTTTTATAATCCTGTGAAATGTCCAGTACTACCCTGGAATCATATGCTATTTTGTCACTGCATTCCTTGGGTAATGACTTTCCCCACCGAGTACTCTCCCCTTATTTGAGGAGCTGGAATAGCCTGTCAAACCTAGGCTGTCTCCACAATGTTCTGCTAACCTGATAGTTCTCCTGATGAGCTTGTAGAGCTCTCTTGAAGCAGTCAAATTTTAAACACAGATAAATTTTACAGATATAAGTTCTGAGAATAATTGTTCGGTTGAAATAAGCAATAGCAATAACAAAAAGCCTGAAACGCCATCTAACTTTGGAAACAATTCTTTAAATGGAGAGAGTGGCTGAAGGCACCACACCAGTCAGTAAGTCCTATTCTTTTTTAAAAGAAAAACAGTGAATAGGGCATTGTAAGGTCCTAAATTTGTTATTTTTCTATAACCTTGGTGAATATGCTCGTTTCTCTAAGAAAAAGAGTTTATTGCATTTGCCAATATAGCTAATTCAAGTGTGATCTGGAATCAAAGCTGAAATTCTCATATATCACTGCTGTACCTTGCTGGTCTTTATCTGCATCAGTAAAATGACATAAACAACGTGTCATTGCACATCCCCAGATTCACTCAGTCCAGCAGTATTCCTATCTACTATCTACAAGTGCAACAGTATTCCTAACTATCTACAAGTGTAACTGAAGTTCTCATCTGGTTTTAATGCTCAGTAGTACAAAGGTCCAATTTGACTTTGAGCCTGAATTAGAAACAAGGCCTTTCAAAATTACTGTTTTGTGCTGTGAAAGAACTACATCTAATATATAGCCACAGAGAGACAACTCTACTGCAACTCACTTCAGGACCACTATTCAGAACAGGATCACGCTGTAAAAGATCCAGCACAAAAGTGACCAAATTAGTCCCCATAATTCTTGTGACGGAAGTGATTCTGCAGGCCTTGGTGAGGACACAGGGTAGCATCCCAGTGACTGTCAGATTCCACCACAGTCATCCTGTAGGTCCACAGGACCCCAAAGCAAGAAGAAGCAAGCAGGCTGGGCAATATAAAATGACATGTGTTATACCTAATGACACCAAGAGCTGCTAGGTAATAGGCCTTATGGGGCCCTTCACCTTTATAGCTGGAAATTCTTTTACAGGGAAACACCAAGACCACTTAAGGTCTGCAGCATGACTACAGACACTCTAACAGACAGAATTGTAGCAGGAGACATGCTGCAGGAGATGCACATGGAGGCAGTGTAGAAGCAAATGCTCCTATGTGTTAACATCTCTAGCTTTAAATGAACTCACTTTACTCTTGAGTATCAGGTATCAGAGAAATGAGGGGGTTAGGAAAGGGTAAAGGATAAGAGCATAAAAGCACTAGACCTGGAGGAGCTCCCTGGCCTCATATACAAACCAAAATCTGACAGAATGGTTAGATAAGAAAGCTGATAGGGTGAAATTTAGAAAAGCTGTTACACCTTGGCCTGCTCCTGGGGATTTCATAGCAGGAGGTAGTCTTTGAAACCAATAACAATATTATTCAATGGATGAGGAGTAAGCACCGTGAATGTTTACCAGTAGATGCTTAATTTTTTGTGGGGGAGAAAAGTAAATACCCAACATAAGCAAATTATTAGTGACATGATTACAGCTACCACAGCCTGTGTATTGGTACAAATATTTTAGTTTAAAAAATTTTAAAAATCACATTCTTATGTAAAATCATTATTCCAATAAACTTTCAAATGTAGGACACACCATGCACAGCCACCCTTTCTAAGTGGAAATCTCAAAAGTGAACTTATAGGATAGCCTTCTGGCTAGAGGTCAAGTGATCTGACTAGTAAACAGGGAAGGAAGCTCATTATGTATATATATATATTAAATTAATTTAGAGAAGAGATGCTAGGAATGGAAGCTGATATGTGTATGTATATATATATATATGTATATATGTATATATCTTCTCTAAACTAAGTAGCCCTCAGGCTTTTAGACATCAGTCTGGTATTTCTGAATCCCCCAAAGGGATTGAGTAACTCCCGGGGTGGGGGTGGGGGAACATGCATCATAGTATTTTCCAGCCTATCCCTGGCAATCTTCTAGCTCTGGTTTTAGACTGTGCTCCAGGGAAGTGTTTCCATTAGATGTAGAGATGAGGAAGGTGGGTATATGGATAATGAAGTGAAAACTTCTACCGAATATTTCACATCAACTCCCAGCCTGCCCATAGGTGCTGGCCAGTTATGCTCTCCAGAGAATGGTGGGCACAGGAGCATGGCATTGCCAAGGAAGGGCTAACCAGCAAGAGATGCACCAAATCACTTCATGCTGGAGAAAATGAGTCCAGGGCTCCAGGCTCAGGGACTCCCACAGTCCAACCGAGCTCTTCTACATTTTCTGATGAGTACAAAGTAGATCAAGAAAAGAAAACTGTAATAATTGAGAGTGAGTATGATTAAGATGAGGGCACTGAAAGGCTTTCATTGTTTGGGAAAGAATAAGTATTGGCAGTTTTCTAGAACCAAAGCTAGACAACAAACAGATGTGCACGTGACATGGGAGAAAACAAAAGCATATGAACTTAGAATAGGGAAACACAGATAAAGGACAGCCAAACACATTACTCAACTCTCTAAAGCATTTAATAAGATGTTTCTATGGCACAGTCGGGAATAGGAATGGGGAGGGGATTAGATTCTGCTATAAATTACTATAGATTGTACAATGTAACAGACTTGCTCTAGATTTTCACCAGCAAAGCTGATGCAAAACATAGCAGGGAGGGGGTAGGGGAGGTAAGGGAAAGGGAGAGGAATTAATCAAGGGATACATGGGACATGGTGAGTCATCAGTACGTTACAGTCACATAGTCAGGTCTGAAAAGCCGAGGACAAATGCACATATCAAAAAGAGCCAACAACTGTGTGGCAACATGTAATAAAAGTGAAAGGAGAAAGGAAGGGAAAGCTGTAACAGAGGGCTCTGCAGCAAACACAGAGAGAACATCTCTGCCCACTCCTGCTGTCCGTGGCCTCCTCCCACCACGCAGGTCTGAGGTGGCTGGAGCTGTACCCTGCAGGGCAGGGGCCTGTGGGAGATGAGAGGGAAGAGCAGCAAGAAATGGAGTTGGGGGTATGTCACCTCCCAGCGCTGGTGGGATGCGGTGGGAAGGAGAGGGGGCACACACCGAGGAGGCCTTTGCCCTCAGCTGCTTCTGTGCAGGTGCAGCCCGATACTTGCTCACATACTGCCCTGGGGCTACTTATTCCTAGTGTTCCCCCAAGCTGCCACCAGTCAAAAGTTACTTTCTTGACAGAGAACAGTGAAACGAATAGGAATTGTTCAAACCATAGCAGTGGTTTTATAGAGAAAAAAAATGGACTCATTGTCAACCCATTGTGAAAAGGCAATACAATACCTGAGGGACCTTCCAACACTGCTCACTGCCACCAGAAATTCAAGTTACAATGAAGGTAGACAGGCTGGGAGAATATAATTTTACTTGCTGCACACTATTTGGTCACAGCTGTTAAACATGTGCCAGCAAAATGCCCAGTAATGGCTGACAGGAGTGAAAGTTTCATTCAGAGAAAAACTGATGAGGAAAAAGGGGCTCTATGCTTTTGGCAGGGCATTAATCTCTGTGACAAGCCTTCAATTAGTTGTAGCTATGAGAGGGACATGTGCGTTGTACTTAAAGTGAGAGCAGCAAAACAACAAAGTGGGGCTAGAGCCTGAAAATCTGCATTTTATTAGTATAGAAACTAGCAAAATGGATTAAAGAAAAAAAAAGAAAAAAAAAAAGAAATTCCCAGTGAAATTGATTAAGGCAGTAGAGTTGTAAACTCATTCTTCTCACATATGCTATGCACCTTCTAGGGCAACCCCTTTCCCTGGCCCTGCTCTCAGCCCAGCAGCCGGGTGTGGATCCCTAGATTTCAGCAGCGCTAC
>NW_028185043.1:0-8273 GCF_003343005.1 Rhea americana | reverse complement strand
ATAAAAATAGTATTAATTTCTACTAACTATTATGCCCTAATCAGTGTTATTCAGAGTTCTAAGTATCAGTTCTCTATTCCTTGCATTCTATATAGTTATTTACAGCACTAATATCTCTGTACTATATAAAATTGCTTTTATGTCTATTTTCTAACAAAGGGAAAAAGGAGATTTTTCTGTTGGTTTCAAAAATGATTATGTAAATTACCCCCAGTAAAATGGTTATTTGCACTTTACTGAAGAAAATCCATTTTCAAAGGCTTGGGACTGTTTCTGAGAGCAGATTCCAAACTAAGAGAAAAAATGGAATAGGAGTTATGGTCTCCTGGATTTTCACTGAAAAAACTGCACCAACTTTTCATTAAATTGAAGTTTCCAAAAATGTTCAGTTTTGTTGAGAAAACTATTTGTTTTTCATGCAGGAAGGGGTACTATTACAAATTTCAGCTGCTTTTAATGTTAAACATTCTTAGCCATGAAATGTGCTCACTACATGAGAAATCATTCGTCATCTAAAATAGCTGCAATCATTCTGCCTGCAAGCAAGACTGTGAGCCAAGACAGAAATGTCAAAAGAGGGCTGCCCAAGTTAAACAGGATGTGGTGACAAGTATCTACACTGTGTTTGCATTTTTACTTGGTGCCTGAGTGAAGGTGGTACCAGCTTCTGGTGCAGCCTAAAGCAACGGTGAGTGTTGCTAACCTAAGCAGAATACTAACCCACTGAATTCTTAACATTAACGTGGCACAAAAATGCCTCACAACATCGCTGGCTTCTGCTCAAGTCCAAGAACTAGACCCACACTGCTTTTCATGCTCCACCTCAGTATGAGCCATCTTAGAGATGGGCAAATGCTCAGGGCCCCAGATTATTGAAAGCTCCAGCTAGACTAAATTGACTAGAGCTGCAAGCCATGAAATTTATGTGATAATATGGAAAAACCCATGCCTTACTTTCTGCCTAATCACCCCTGTAATACCTTTTTGGTTCAAAGCTTAGTGAGTCCTTGCTTTGCCTCTCTCTGGCTTTTTACAATTGGAGACCTCAACAGAGGTGCTGAACTCTATATGAGTGGAATCAGATCCAAATATTCCCAAATTCTGACATATCCATTTCTAGCAACTAACATTCATTCTTATTTGACTCCCCAATTGATTTCACAGTTTCCTCCACTCTTATTTACACAGTTAACTTGCCAATAAATGTTATTGATTTTTGTCTATTTCCAGAAAATAATTCCTTTTCAATAATATATTCCCCTTTGTTAAGTAGATGCTGTTAAGTAGAAGTGCTGTAAGGTGATCATGACCATGTAGTTTTCCTATTTACTGTAATATTGACACTTGGACTGTAGGTTTGTAAGGCTAGAGGTTATTAATAGGAGATTGGTAACACTATGTAGCAGATGTAAAGCTAACATAATCTAGCATAATCTTCCCAAACATCTAATGTTTTAGCCTCTAAGCATGGCCAGCATGAACTAGATCTTTCCAGAACCTTGAACAGATTTAAATAAGCCACATGACCATGAGAGTTCATAAATATAACAACTCTTTTTCTTTTCAGCAAATCTAATTCTTCAGTGCTTTAATATTAAAGTGCCTATTTGTTTGCATTTTCCTGCTCTGCTTTGTTGTCTCCCTACTCTGTATATACAATAACCTTCCACTCACTTTCCCTAAATTCAAAGTATTCTGTCCTTTTCTCAGTATGTCATTAACAGGAGGAACACTGTCATAGTATGTTGCAATGTCCCTCAACCGATTCTGAAAACATTTGTGAGAACAAAATGCAACTTACAACTTGCAAATCCTTGCAAATGCTTAGATTTTGACCATTTGCTGAGAATATCCTCGAAAAATATCTAAGATGGTACATGTGTATGTCCATAGGAACTAGACAGAGACTTATAGCTCATTTTTAACTCAATAAGCACTTCAGATAGTAGCATTTTTTGGTTGCAACCAGCCTTTTGCCTAGATGCTTCACATTCCATTTCTAGTTTCCTGAACCTCTATAGCTCTTTATTTATTCCCCATGCTAGGTAAAATCCTCAGTTTGTTACACCAGTCATTTAATGAATCTGTGTAACATAGATATTTTAAGTTTAGTGATTACATGTTGTTCAACTTTCCCTGTAAGAGGGTTCCTTAAACGTCTTCATGCTGAAAAAAGAATGACAGTGCTTTGCATTAAATGAGCCAGATCTTTGGCCATGGAAGGATAACTTTGTTTCAATCCAGTGGGATAAGTTTCTTGTTCCAAAGCCAATTCCCCTGACCTAGAGGATCTTCCCTGACTTAATCTCTCCTGTTGGGCTTTTCCGCTTTGTAACAGGGAAACAAAGAATAAAGAGGAAGGGAAAAAATAACCACTTTGTAGAGGTTCCAGTCCTCTGGTCCAAGGAATATTTAATTATTCAAACAAAGTGGAACTACTTCCCTGGAGAGGCTGAGAGAGTTCCATAGTGGTTAGAATCCAACAGAAAAAAATGACAGAGGAAATTTGGGGTATAAATCTCAATAAGGAAAGAGGTACGCACTTAGACCTTTCGGACAACTTTAAAAAAGATTGCTAAGTGAATTGAGAAGGAAAGGTAGAACTGATTAGAAGAAAATTCTTTTTTAGTTAGATGTTTTGTATTTGTTTAAAGTTAATGTTCTATTCTTAAATGAGACAGGTAGCCATTAAGGAAGGTCCCTTAAAGCTATGTAAAATTCATCAATTTCAATTAACGCTTGCTCCTGTAATAAATGTGTTATATTTGTTGTGATGATTGTGTTACCCAAACTTCTGTAATCTTTAACAAAGTTATGAAAGCCTCAGGGAGAGTTACCCTAAAAAGAAAAAGAAGAAGAAGGTATTTCCCAGAGGCTTAAGCTTTTAAAAAGAAGGTTGTTAAGTAGTGATGTTACATACTTTTTCAGTGTGTACCTTTACCACTGACATATGCTGAATCCAGCTGATAGGTCAAATGCACAAGTGAAATTTTAATGAAAACAGATGCCTAGAGGTTCCTTGAACAGCTGTGTCTGCCCATCACTCCACATGTGGAACATCTCCCCATTGCTTCACAGAGCTGCACTCCCCCACTTCCAAGAAACCAGGGGCCTCTTACAAAAAGGTTGAAAGAAGAACAGCTTGCTAGTCAGCTGGCAATATATCTGCATTTTTAAGCTAGCGTGGATACAGCAGAAGAGAGCTTAGTTTTTGTTATGTGACTGACCTCTCTTAGCCAAGTTCATAGCAGTGTGAGCTATCAAATATGACAGGCTGTTGGCAAGCATTTGTATGCTTTTGGCCAGAATCTCTTCCAAGCCCAGCTGGGATCAATTAAACTAAATAATAGTTCTTGCAATAACTAGTTCCTACCACACTCTTCAGAAATTGCTTAGTGTTCAAATGTAAATACTGTTAAGTTCATACCTTGCTTACCCTTCCCCCATTCTAAAGAAACTGTGACGGAACTAAAAATCTAAGTTTTTTTAAAGCAAGCTCCTAAGGCTTGAATGAAGAAGAAACATAACATGTACAACCATACATTCTTGTCTTCTGAATTGTCATCATGAAATCCATTCTTCTCTTCTAATGTTCTAAATAYGGAAAGAGAACCAAMCAAACAAACAAAAAATCCATTTCTGTAGGTGCCTTATTAAATTGAGGTGTCATTGTCCATAACTGTTTAACAAAATGGTCTAACTAAATTCTTATCAGATCTTGCCTCTTAAATTTGGAGTAGCTGACCAAATGAGCATCTGCTTACTATAATTCAAGAGTTCCAGAGCCAGGTAATCTTCACATTAGGAGCATTTAACTTCTCTATCAGTTTTTCCTGGTAACTTTACTGTATGAAATTTAGCTATGAGAAACATGAATAATCAATCTCATCTTTTAAATGAAGAAAACAATGTAATTGGAGCAATCATACGAATGTTTTTCACCCACAAAAGCAGAATTATTCTCCATTCAATTAAAAAAAAATCATTAAAAGTTAGCTTTTACAATCCAGTAGTCTCCAGATCTTTTCTGAGGTTCCCATGCTAAMGCCGTGCATTCAAATACTTACTAATTCTGAACCAAAACAGGATTTGCAAGTTGTGAATACCTGATCATGTTATTACTTACAGAGAAACATAGTTCTCTATCTGAATAAAAAGAAATACAATCCAGTTTTTTTGGAATGAATGCCATGTAGTTTTACATGTTAGATTTACAAAACCTAATGTAACACTAAGAAAGCACTTGTTCTGCTGTGCACTTGAATGCAGTTGGACTGCTCAGCTGCTTAAAGTCACTTAATGAATGGAAGCCAAGATTTTTATAATCCTGTGAAATGTCCAGTACTACCCTGGAATCATATGCTATTTTGTCACTGCATTCCTTGGGTAATGACTTTCCCCACCGAGTACTCTCCCCTTATTTGAGGAGCTGGAATAGCCTGTCAAACCTAGGCTGTCTCCACAATGTTCTGCTAACCTGATAGTTCTCCTGATGAGCTTGTAGAGCTCTCTTGAAGCAGTCAAATTTTAAACACAGATAAATTTTACAGATATAAGTTCTGAGAATAATTGTTCGGTTGAAATAAGCAATAGCAATAACAAAAAGCCTGAAACGCCATCTAACTTTGGAAACAATTCTTTAAATGGAGAGAGTGGCTGAAGGCACCACACCAGTCAGTAAGTCCTATTCTTTTTTAAAAGAAAAACAGTGAATAGGGCATTGTAAGGTCCTAAATTTGTTATTTTTCTATAACCTTGGTGAATATGCTCGTTTCTCTAAGAAAAAGAGTTTATTGCATTTGCCAATATAGCTAATTCAAGTGTGATCTGGAATCAAAGCTGAAATTCTCATATATCACTGCTGTACCTTGCTGGTCTTTATCTGCATCAGTAAAATGACATAAACAACGTGTCATTGCACATCCCCAGATTCACTCAGTCCAGCAGTATTCCTATCTACTATCTACAAGTGCAACAGTATTCCTAACTATCTACAAGTGTAACTGAAGTTCTCATCTGGTTTTAATGCTCAGTAGTACAAAGGTCCAATTTGACTTTGAGCCTGAATTAGAAACAAGGCCTTTCAAAATTACTGTTTTGTGCTGTGAAAGAACTACATCTAATATATAGCCACAGAGAGACAACTCTACTGCAACTCACTTCAGGACCACTATTCAGAACAGGATCACGCTGTAAAAGATCCAGCACAAAAGTGACCAAATTAGTCCCCATAATTCTTGTGACGGAAGTGATTCTGCAGGCCTTGGTGAGGACACAGGGTAGCATCCCAGTGACTGTCAGATTCCACCACAGTCATCCTGTAGGTCCACAGGACCCCAAAGCAAGAAGAAGCAAGCAGGCTGGGCAATATAAAATGACATGTGTTATACCTAATGACACCAAGAGCTGCTAGGTAATAGGCCTTATGGGGCCCTTCACCTTTATAGCTGGAAATTCTTTTACAGGGAAACACCAAGACCACTTAAGGTCTGCAGCATGACTACAGACACTCTAACAGACAGAATTGTAGCAGGAGACATGCTGCAGGAGATGCACATGGAGGCAGTGTAGAAGCAAATGCTCCTATGTGTTAACATCTCTAGCTTTAAATGAACTCACTTTACTCTTGAGTATCAGGTATCAGAGAAATGAGGGGGTTAGGAAAGGGTAAAGGATAAGAGCATAAAAGCACTAGACCTGGAGGAGCTCCCTGGCCTCATATACAAACCAAAATCTGACAGAATGGTTAGATAAGAAAGCTGATAGGGTGAAATTTAGAAAAGCTGTTACACCTTGGCCTGCTCCTGGGGATTTCATAGCAGGAGGTAGTCTTTGAAACCAATAACAATATTATTCAATGGATGAGGAGTAAGCACCGTGAATGTTTACCAGTAGATGCTTAATTTTTTGTGGGGGAGAAAAGTAAATACCCAACATAAGCAAATTATTAGTGACATGATTACAGCTACCACAGCCTGTGTATTGGTACAAATATTTTAGTTTAAAAAATTTTAAAAATCACATTCTTATGTAAAATCATTATTCCAATAAACTTTCAAATGTAGGACACACCATGCACAGCCACCCTTTCTAAGTGGAAATCTCAAAAGTGAACTTATAGGATAGCCTTCTGGCTAGAGGTCAAGTGATCTGACTAGTAAACAGGGAAGGAAGCTCATTATGTATATATATATATTAAATTAATTTAGAGAAGAGATGCTAGGAATGGAAGCTGATATGTGTATGTATATATATATATATGTATATATGTATATATCTTCTCTAAACTAAGTAGCCCTCAGGCTTTTAGACATCAGTCTGGTATTTCTGAATCCCCCAAAGGGATTGAGTAACTCCCGGGGTGGGGGTGGGGGAACATGCATCATAGTATTTTCCAGCCTATCCCTGGCAATCTTCTAGCTCTGGTTTTAGACTGTGCTCCAGGGAAGTGTTTCCATTAGATGTAGAGATGAGGAAGGTGGGTATATGGATAATGAAGTGAAAACTTCTACCGAATATTTCACATCAACTCCCAGCCTGCCCATAGGTGCTGGCCAGTTATGCTCTCCAGAGAATGGTGGGCACAGGAGCATGGCATTGCCAAGGAAGGGCTAACCAGCAAGAGATGCACCAAATCACTTCATGCTGGAGAAAATGAGTCCAGGGCTCCAGGCTCAGGGACTCCCACAGTCCAACCGAGCTCTTCTACATTTTCTGATGAGTACAAAGTAGATCAAGAAAAGAAAACTGTAATAATTGAGAGTGAGTATGATTAAGATGAGGGCACTGAAAGGCTTTCATTGTTTGGGAAAGAATAAGTATTGGCAGTTTTCTAGAACCAAAGCTAGACAACAAACAGATGTGCACGTGACATGGGAGAAAACAAAAGCATATGAACTTAGAATAGGGAAACACAGATAAAGGACAGCCAAACACATTACTCAACTCTCTAAAGCATTTAATAAGATGTTTCTATGGCACAGTCGGGAATAGGAATGGGGAGGGGATTAGATTCTGCTATAAATTACTATAGATTGTACAATGTAACAGACTTGCTCTAGATTTTCACCAGCAAAGCTGATGCAAAACATAGCAGGGAGGGGGTAGGGGAGGTAAGGGAAAGGGAGAGGAATTAATCAAGGGATACATGGGACATGGTGAGTCATCAGTACGTTACAGTCACATAGTCAGGTCTGAAAAGCCGAGGACAAATGCACATATCAAAAAGAGCCAACAACTGTGTGGCAACATGTAATAAAAGTGAAAGGAGAAAGGAAGGGAAAGCTGTAACAGAGGGCTCTGCAGCAAACACAGAGAGAACATCTCTGCCCACTCCTGCTGTCCGTGGCCTCCTCCCACCACGCAGGTCTGAGGTGGCTGGAGCTGTACCCTGCAGGGCAGGGGCCTGTGGGAGATGAGAGGGAAGAGCAGCAAGAAATGGAGTTGGGGGTATGTCACCTCCCAGCGCTGGTGGGATGCGGTGGGAAGGAGAGGGGGCACACACCGAGGAGGCCTTTGCCCTCAGCTGCTTCTGTGCAGGTGCAGCCCGATACTTGCTCACATACTGCCCTGGGGCTACTTATTCCTAGTGTTCCCCCAAGCTGCCACCAGTCAAAAGTTACTTTCTTGACAGAGAACAGTGAAACGAATAGGAATTGTTCAAACCATAGCAGTGGTTTTATAGAGAAAAAAAATGGACTCATTGTCAACCCATTGTGAAAAGGCAATACAATACCTGAGGGACCTTCCAACACTGCTCACTGCCACCAGAAATTCAAGTTACAATGAAGGTAGACAGGCTGGGAGAATATAATTTTACTTGCTGCACACTATTTGGTCACAGCTGTTAAACATGTGCCAGCAAAATGCCCAGTAATGGCTGACAGGAGTGAAAGTTTCATTCAGAGAAAAACTGATGAGGAAAAAGGGGCTCTATGCTTTTGGCAGGGCATTAATCTCTGTGACAAGCCTTCAATTAGTTGTAGCTATGAGAGGGACATGTGCGTTGTACTTAAAGTGAGAGCAGCAAAACAACAAAGTGGGGCTAGAGCCTGAAAATCTGCATTTTATTAGTATAGAAACTGGCAAAATGGATTAAAGAAAAAAAAAAGAAAAAAAAAAAAAAAGAAATTCCCAGTGAAATTGATTAAGGCAGTAGAGTTGTAAACTCATTCTTCCCACATATGCTATGCACCTTCTAGGGCAACCCCTTTCCCTGGCCCTGCTCTCAGCCCAGCAGCCGGGTGTGGATCCCTAGATTTCAGCAGCGCTAC
>NW_028185042.1:0-8317 GCF_003343005.1 Rhea americana | reverse complement strand
TGAGCGTAACTTGGAGCAGCTGCAGGGCTGCTGTACACCTCTCCATGCAGCTTCTCCCAGGCGGCTGAAGCTGCTGAGGCTTCCACAGAGCGTCGGCTCTGGCCTCAGGCACTCTGCATGCCCCTGCACGTCACCCACAGCATAGAGAAGGGGAAAYGGGTTCAAGGACAGCAGGTCCCTGCCAGCAGGGCTGGCTACAGAGCTTTGCACTGGGACAGTCAAGTGAAAGCCTTTCAARYCTTTGAGGGCTAAAGACACCAAAAAGAGGAAGGTGGAGAAAAATCTAGAAGAAATGGACCTRAACTTTGCACTGCATAGTGCAGCCTGAGCAGCAGAAGGGACGTCCTAAACAACAGAGATTCTGCGACTACAGGACAGTCTATCACATGTAGTGGTGGATAATCACGATCGATGGAAAAARCGCTRGAACAACTTTGCTTGGGAAGAACACCATCAGCTAGTATTTCTCCTTCCGCAGCCTCTAGGGTTCTGCGAGATGCACCTCAGAAGGACGGTAAGCCTGAATATTTGGTCTRGGGGAAGAAACACTGCTGAGAATGCCCAGGAAAATGACTTTAAATTAGAGGAGTGTCAAGGACTGGTGTCTTCACTGACCTGTGGCGGTAATGGACATGTATCGTGGGCGATCATGGATTTACCCAGGCAGTGGAAGAGAGCATGAGACATTCCCAGGCAGCCAGGGACAAGAGGCCCTGGCCCAGAAGAAACCACTGCAGGTTGGTTTACTAAACTGAAATGCTCAGGTTTGTAGGAGTTGAGGCAAAGCATTTCTTTCCTAGCACTTTTTCAAAGTCTGAATATTTTGAAACTGGATGAAACTGTATTAAAAAAGAAAACCAAAAACTTTTCAAAAGCAAACTCCCTTCCCCCCTCAGCGGTCATATTTTTAACATTCTGGGTTGGTAGACATTATTCCTGGGTGGTTTTTCTCACCCTTAGTGAGACAGACATGAGAAGCAATATTCTTTTGTACTGTACTATAGTTTGATTTAAAAACATTCTGCCTTTTACATGCACACACGCACACTTATGCTCGCAGGTTTGTGCATATATTTATATCCCTGTACATACATATGTACTCTTCTGAGCCAATTCACTTAGTGGAAGTAGACAAATAAGCCCGAGTCACCTTTCAGGTGGTGGTTTTACCCTCAAAAAAAGACTTCAGGTTGGAGTATTGCTATCAATTACTTGAACTAATTATTATTATTTCTGTATTGCACAAAGCTCCCAAGGAGCTGAGAGAGAGCAATACTGACTCGACGGCAGTAAAAGACTGTATATCCCAAGAGTTACACAAGCACAGGATCATGTCCTGCACTGCTCCTTGCACTGAATAGCTGCTTAGTGGAGAGTGGTCTGAGTGGTGCCGTTAGGGTTACCCGAGGAGGAAAGTAACTGTCACCATAAGTAATGGCAGCAAAGTCTGGATCTCAGTGTGTACAAGACATAGCAGATGGAGTACAAAAGCAGACAGGCTAGCTAACAGCAGGCACTTCAGTAATGAACCATCATGTGAGCTAGCAGACTCATCTCTGATTTTACTGGGCTATGTTCCAGATTGTGTTTTCACTTTTTTTTTTTCCTTTTTCCGTAAGTATCTGCAACTGAAAGCTTGCTAAGCTCTCAAGTAAGTGTCTCTTTAACTTCTCAGTCTCTTATGAATTTCAAGTAGTAATTTTTTATTATCTTAATTGATGACTGCCTATTTTAATTAGGCATCACAGTTAATCTTACCCCACTGACATGCGTGAGGCTTTGTAAAGAGCAAAGCAGTCTTTTTTTTAGCATGAGCACCAAAAGACACATGTATTGTAAGAAATAAGATGACCATGTTTGCAATTCTGATTTTCTTCCTTCCATTAGAGTCTTCAGTTGCCACCTTCTAAAATTCTCAAATATTTTATATGCAGATAGGTCCTGGCAAAGACATCGTGGGAGCTAAAAAAATTTCGTTACTTCCCCAATGATCCAGAAAGCATTTCTGATCTGAACAACTGTAGGCAAAAACAGTAGTCTATTTCTCTTCCTTGAAAGTTGCAAGCCATAATTTTATTTGTTAAACTTTAGTTAATATAAAATCACGAACAAATACATAAATATAAAAATAAATCACTTCTGATCCTGTTGTGTGGGCATGAATTGCAGCTTCCACAAAAGGTAGCCTACGTTCGTGTCCCAGGAGCTTAGCTGAGCCTTCACAATAGTTGTATTGATGATGCCAAAACTAATGTAACATCCTCATCAATTTTTGAAGGCTGTCAGAGAGTGTCAAGGAAGGAACTTAGCACCTTGGAAATAGGTTTTATTTATATTTAAAAAATGGCTCACTCAGCATTAAAACAGAAAAATACAAGGAAAACAAAACAAAAATCCTTCAAAACTCCCCAGATCAAACAAAGCCAAAAGCAAAGCCAAAAACAGAGGGTAATGCTGAGAAAGCTAGAACTGATATGCAGTGGCGAATTATACAGAAACAAGTGCACTGTCCCGGTAATTAGACGCAATTTTGCATCAGTCTGTGCCTGCCCAGCCTTTACGAGAGTCTGGCTGTTTTTGAAAAGTGTACGCATTTTGCTGTTTCTTTTTGAAGGAGTTCAGAACTGTGGACAGTCTATGACAAGATAATTCATCTGTCCCCTTCCATAAGGTCCAACTGAAACTTTTTTAACCAGCTGACATTTGAGCGAACAGTTACTTATCCTTTTATGGGAAACAACAGTTCCTATGCTTTTTCCTAAGTAAAATATCATCAGCTGGACCACAAGAGGTTGTGTTCTGTTGGGAGAACTTATCATTGCCTGTAATATATCATTGCTTGAAACAAACAAAAAAATATATAAAGCACTCTGAACTGGCTAAAAGTCATCTGTGCTTGGGTCACTCAGGTATTGACGAGAACCTGAAGTGTGTACAGCAGTAGAAAGTCAAGCCCTTTGAGCTTTCCTAGCAATATATAGCGGTTTAAGAGCTCTGTAGGATGCTTAGCAAAATCAATGAGGCTGTTCTCAAAAGCTGTGCCTCAAGGTGGCTCAGGCCGAGCTAAATGCCTGTAGGGGGGATGAAAAGTGTAACACTTTTAAGGTGCCCTCACCTTCAAGCCAGTGACATGACAAGCCACTGTCCCTAATGTTCTGCGGCCCTGTCTATCATTCCTGCATGCTTGAGATTCAAATTTGAGCTGTAGGATCCTCAAGGCTGGTGCTTGTTACTTCTGACCTCCTATGATGTACTAGTTATATCTGTCACAACGTCCATAGTAATCCCAATGGTGAGATCTTGGCTGTACCACCGATTAAGCAAGCACCCATAAAAGATCGTCTCTTTGTAAGTGTCCGCAAGCTGGGCAGCACCATGATTTCCACTGGATTTATCCCAGCCTGTTGATTTTTGAACCCTCTTCTCTGGCTAGAGAGCACCAAGTTTAGCAAGCCTCCAGTCCTGCTCGTGCAAGAGCCTCAGCTCAGGGGGCTTTGAGTTGGTGGGGTGGCTACCGCGGACCCTGCTGACTGGCTGCATCCGACTCTCTGGCTCGGCATCCTCGCGGGACCCCAGTGTTGTGCTGCTGGCAGAGAGAGAGAGACTCCTCCCTCCGTGGGGAGGAGAGGAGGGAGAGCGGAGAGCACTTGCGTGCGGAGCAGCAGCATCTCCCAGCCCTGCTTCCCTGCCCAGCGCTGTCCCTTGGCCACAGACCCACCGTGCACCTGCGAGCACGGTGCCTGCCCCGTGGACGTTGCCAGGGCCATGGCTGGGCCGCGGGCGCAAGGGGATCTGCGGCGGGGAAGCTGTGACAACGGCGCATCCCCAAAAAATCTGGTGAGTGAAGAGAGCCTGCACCGAGACCGTGGCAGCGTGGGAGTGTTCGTACAGGAGGACCTGCAGATGAGCTCAAGGTGGAGGTCGGGGGTATGAGAGAAATGTATGTGAGGCAGCGCATTACTAGCAGAAACAAGAGAGTGCTGCTCTTTCTGTGAGTTTTAAAAATGGTCATAATTGTTTCAGATTATTTGAGAATGCATACTATTGAGGAACACATAGTTCTTTAAGTGTGATCTTGAATAGTTTTCTTTGGTAAAGTGCAATGTCTAGGACATCTATTACTTAACTCTAGAAATACACTTTCTAATCCACATGGCTGATTTTGTACTATTGGGCTCAGCAGGTTTATGCTTTCGGCAGTATACTGGAAAGCCTTCTTTATTCCAGGAAAGAAGGCCACAGAAGTTAGGTGTTATGAGAGTCTGTTAATGTAGCTGTGTAATCCCCTGTCTCCTGCCAGAGGATCAGTGGTTTTAGTGCATACAGTTGGGAGGGACTACTTGATAATATTACTGCATGTCTAAAATGCTAATACACCGGTTTAGGGTAGCAGAATCTGGAAAAAAGGAACAAAATAAAACAAAAGTCTCAGCCACTAGTAAATGCATAATAGTTAAAATAAAATCAAAGATTTTTTTKGGGGGGGGATGTGGATGGGGGGAATTGTTGGGTGTTTTTTATTTTTCTTGTTATGGCAAGGTTTAACGTCATTCCAAGAAACATGTTTCACATTAGCACATGCTGTGAGCTCCGTCCCGCAGCACCTGGTAGCCTGGTTTGAGATCAGGACCAGAGCGAGGTCTCCCAGGGGATGTCCCAGCTGCAGTGTTCGCTGTCCTGGCAGCAGGGGAGAGAGCCCGGCTACGTGCTCATCGATCACTGGGCCAGGAGGGACCTCACATCACGTAGTCTGACCTCAGATAGGAGCCAGAGGCTTATAGGGAAACAAAAAGAAAATTGCCAGGAACTGAATCTGTGCACCAAAGTGCAGCATTTCATCAGAGCTCAGCATCGCAGGCTGACGACGTTGTCAGCCTTGACAAATATACTCTGTCTTTTCCACAGAGATCAGATCAGTGGCAGTGTCTATCTATCTGCATGACTCTTTTACACAGAGGTGTGCATATTGTAAGCAGAAGCCCCAGAGTTTTCAGTTATAAAAATAAAGACTGGAAGTGGTTATTTTATATGCCAACTGATCTGGCTTTCTTTTGTCGTTCCTGCTTTTGATAAATAAAGATGCCAGCGGAAGTGGAATATTTTCCAGTAAGAAGAGCTGACTGAAAAAAAAGATTAAAAAGAAAAAAGAAAGAAAATAATCATTATGTTTTATTCAAAATTGTCTGTAGAATTACTGGAAACACTGAAAAAAAATCCATTTCAATTAAGTGCAATTCTTTCTACCTCCCGTTTCTTTCTTTTTAATCTCTCTTTATTTTTCAATTTCTGTTGAGAAGATAGGAAAAGAAAAAAAAAAGGTAAGGAAAACATAAGTAGAGAAAGTTTGGGTGCTAAGTTTCCCCAAATCAACTTACTTTTTAATTAGCTTTTTCCCAAAATAAACCTCTACTATACAATAAAAGTTGCCATTTAGTTTGGTCATAATACCTTTTTAAGAAAAAAAAATCAGCTACTTTTAGCAAGAAGCTGGAGTTAAAATAAAGCATGAGCTTTCACAAAATATAAGGCCACATGACAGCGAGGGACCCTGGGTGACTCTGCCCTGATCTTCTCCTCAGCCTCTTGCGCTGGTGAGATTGGCCACTATTTCGGTAAGAATTTCCTTGAGCAGAGCTGGCTCAAGCAGTCTCACAGTGTATATGTGCAGCCTGTTTGAGCTTTATGCACTATTTGTATCTCACATCAGATCAATATTATACATGCAGTGGAGATTGAAGGGAAATCAGTGTCACAGGTGAGCCTGGTGCAGCCCCAAGCAGCCACGTGCAGCAATCCCTGCCCTGAGAGCCTGCAGCCACAATGCTCACACACCTCTTACATGTGCTTCCACGCCGCAAGACTGGATCTGTCATGCTGTGCTTCTCCTTCAACTTATGCTCTGATGCTCACTTTTAGACTTATGGGTCTGACCCCCCCACCACTATTTTATTTAAGTCCTGTAGCTAGGGGCTCTGAATATGGAGCAACACAGTAGTGAGTAAGACCCTTCAACTTATATCCCTCTTTCGCCACTATTAACAATTTGTGTAAGAGCCCTTGCTACAGCAGGGGCACAGGGGCATGAGGTATTACAGGAGGAGTCAGGCTGTATGGCGGTATGAGCTTAAGAGATAAGGAGAGTGAATCACATCTCCAGGTCTGTGCATGCACCAGTCCAGCACACCAGGTGCTATAGACCACTGGGTCTTCCCCAGAGCTTCAAAAATTTATATCTACTGCAGATATAACCATAAGTGTGTGGTGTGTGTGATGTAGCAGGAAAGGGGAAGACAGTGTTTGCAAATAACCAAGTCCAGCTCAAAGCTGCGTCCAGCAGTAATTTATTACCTTGGGAATCAGGAGTGTGATGCTGAACAAATAACTGGCCCCGAGGGAGAGTAGGAAAATGGGAAGGCAGGACTGGGAGGATGGGAAGAGGAGGAGGAGGAGGAATCTGCCAGCACGCCCCCTCCCCTCCCAGGGGAGCAGCAGCAGTGCCAAGCAGAGCTTGAAGGGGGCAATTTTTCAGGGCTGGCTCTAATAGACAGCCTGCAGCAGGGCCCCCACAGAGGCTCTAAGTCATGCTGATTGCACAGTCGTTAATGAATATGCCTCACCAGTCCCCATAACCAGACTGGTGGCTTTTAAAGCTCCTTCGATAACATCTGCTTCTTGCTGTATTGTTAGAAGTTCAGAGTAACTCCATTGACTTCAGTGGCACAACATAGCTCTGGAAAAGAGTTTTAATGTAGACCAGTTCTAGGCAAATTGCAGTCTGATTTATCCCATATAGACCTAGAGCCACTGCAGTGATCTTGGGAAGGCTAGCTTAAATTGAGAGTAATGCTACTTATTTAGAGGAACCTCTCTCTGCCCACACTGATATAATTCCTATCAGAAATCCTCCCCCTGAATATATCTGTAAGTTGCTTTCCAGCCCACCAGATGGAGGCAAAGGGACCAGTCCATATGCAGGGTATGTCTGCACTGGTAGATTAAACAGCGCTGGAAAGTCCTCCCAAGTGCTGCAACACAATCACCTATAAACCTTAGAAACTGCGGTATCAGCTATAAACCACATGAGTAGGCTTTTGATCAGGAATCACAGGTACAGCCAGCTCTCCAGTGCAGTTGCGAGCTGAGCTGCCCCAGCATTTCCCACCACGGCAAGGTTTGCTTGGCAGCAGCCCTTCCACAGCACCCTCCGCACCAGCTCACCTCCCGGCAGCCCCGTCCCTCCTCACCTAGGGCAGCAGGGAACGGAGGGGGAGGACACCCACGCTGTGCCAGCTTGGGATTGTCCTAAAGAGAGGCCTCATCCATCCTAAAAAATTTTAGATCAAGCTCTATACATTTTCAGTCATCTCCAATATAGTGAAAAAAAAAAAGGCCAAGATTTTAAAAAGAGATTTAATTTTTAGATCATGCTGGTCCTCGCTTTCTGAAAAATCTGACTGTTTAAAAGTCTTTCAAGACGTCTTTAAATCACATTCCTAGGTATCTCTGAAGGAGATAAAAATTTGAAAGGCTTTCCAAATGAGTGATAAAATGTGATGTTTGTGCCTATAGAACAGTATCTGGCTAGCCTATCTAAAGAAGAATGTCTAAATGTTGTATTTTAAGTTTTCTGGTAGTGAGTGCTGGTAGCCGAGAAAGGAATTTTGACTTCCCTGACACTTTCAAAAAAAAAACCCAAATCATTTGATGGCAGATGTGCTAAGTGTTTTCAGAATGCTTTCCTATTGTAATGTGCAGAGACTTTTTTTACAAGATTTCCCCCACCATTTTCCTAATTATGGTCCACTTCATGCAGGAAATTCACGCAGCTCTCCTTGTGGAATTTAGCCCTTGTACGGTGCATGCAGGTGATTTCATTAAAAAAAGTGCTTCCGGTGAGTGAACTTGAAATTCTGAGATCTGCAAGCGTGATCCTTTGTCCTCTATATTATCTGTTGCAGTGTCTCAGAATGAGAGTGGGTTAAAGGCTAGAGTAAAAAGGCAGGAGTTTAATTTGCGGCATACACTGCAATATCTGCCATGGAGCAAGAAAAGGTTTCTATTAAGTGGAGGAAAAACTCTGAAGATAGGAAGTGTGGAGCAGTTGATAATGTATACTGGTATTAATTGGGTTCAAATTCTTCCAGCTCTTGGACCACAGAATCACAGAATCATAGAATCAGTAAGGTTGGAAGGGACCTCTGGAGATCATCTAGTCCAACCACTCTGCTCAGCAGGTTCACCTAGAGCATGGTAGACAGGGTTGCATCCAGGCAGGCCTTGAAGATCTCCATTCCACAACCTCTCTGGGCAACCTGGT
>NW_028185041.1:7005-8677 GCF_003343005.1 Rhea americana | reverse complement strand
TTCTGAATTTTAGTCTAATCAAAAGGAAATGTTTGTGGAAAGAGAAGCAAAAATTAGTTAAGCAAAAATTAGTTACCGACTCTTTTCTATTATATATTTAAACTGTATTTGTCTTATATGCCTCTCTGTTAATTCATTTTTCCTGATAGGTATATTTTAAATTATAAGTCTTATATCTGAGACTATAACATGTGAAAAAACRCCAGCTACAAGTGGGTGTGGTTTATTTAAGAAAACGTGGAGGATTAGGATAARCATGTGTCCAAGGTTAGCACAGCTTGTGTATCAAATACGAGACAGCTTGTCTTGACTCAGTCTGGGAGGATGAAATCTCCCAAATTCTGCAAAGCATAGCCCTGCTAACGCTGCTTGTGATAGTCTGGAAGTAAGAGTTGGTAAAAGCAGAACATCTTGGTCCCCAGAAATCTGTGCCTATYTTCTTTCTATAGGGTTTTTGTCTCTTTATTTTCCTAGGACTGCCCCTTTAGTACCACAAGTATTTAAGTAACGATGACCTGTTTCTCACTCTTCTGCCTGTGAGGCTATTTCAAGTGGTCAAGTTTGCACACCTCCATATCCAAGGCATATCTACCTCATGCCTTTTTCTTAAACAGCACTCACAGACCTTTGCAATTGGCCTACGGAGAGATTAGGTGAAGTTTTGGCTCAATTCTCTCCATATCTTTGAATAATTTGATGATAATTGGTGCATATTCACATATATTGTTTGAGTCATTTTGCAGCAATATGAACTCAGTTTACCCAGTCAGTTAATCCAAGCCTAGTGGCATATGATCGTTCACAGTGGCTTATAATCWTTAACTTGAGACCAAGCAATTACATGAACTTGTGTCAGTATCAACTGGCATTTTTAACCCTTGTGAATAACTTGTTTACCTTGACTTATGCAATAGTTTGTAAAAATTTAGCCGTATCTTACTGTCAACTTGTTCATAGAATATTTGGCTCAGCTTAAGGAATTTTTGCTTGCATTCAGTTGTTTTTTTCCTTATTCTTCTTATCTTAGAGTGTGAATGTGTTTCTTAGCGTACTTCTCCAAAATCTGCACATCTGAAACCACGGCTGATTTAGAAAATGCATTGCTTGACACTGAAAAAGTCTGCTATGGAATGAYTTAAGTTTCTAGTGGAAAATATCACGTTTAATTTAAATGTAATTATATCTTTGTCCACAGAATTTCCTTTTTTTCCCAAAATGTTGAGTCCTGTATTAAGCCTTTACAGTCTATACTCAAGTATGTTATATGTTCCTAACAAGGACATGCACTTGATGGAGAGTAAAAGAACTGGCTTCATCACCATCTAAATAAGTTTCCGATGGTTGTCTAGCTAGTTAGTTTACTTTATTGTAACTGTAACAGTAACTTTTTGTTACTGTATTATGTAGACCACAGAAGTCCTAGTTATAGACCAGGTCCCCTCCAAGTTAGGTTTTTCATCCAAAGAATCTAGAACATAAGTAACTCTAACAAAATTAATATTTATGGAAAATCAAACCAATGTGCTGTTTGACAAATGGCACATTTCAGATCTAATGATAATCACTATGTCCACGAAATTACTGTAATGATTCAAAAATTCAATATTTTATGATACCACTGTATTTTGACACCTTTCAGTACGGTATACTGTAATATTCACCTTTCCTTTTT
>NW_028185041.1:3436-4961 GCF_003343005.1 Rhea americana | reverse complement strand
AAATTGTGGAAGATGGGGTCAATTTTAATTAGTTTTACTTTATTTTCAGTTTTCCAGGAAATACTGTTAAAGCCTTATTTTACTTTCATTTTCTTGTCTTAGGGAAGTTGACGTSGTCTTGAAGTACCTACAGGAACAATGTGGCGCAAAGAAGATTGGGGTCGTTGGGTTTTGCTGGGGTGGAGCAGCAGTACATCATTTGATGCTGAAAAATCCTCATTTAAGGGCTGGGGTGTCTGTCTATGGTAAGTGTAAGCTGTCTATAATATGGTGACATGACTAGGGCAGGAGATTACTCTGTAGGAGTATTACTATAACAGAACTCCGTTTTAGATCTTACAGAAGAAGGTGATTTTATTACACAAAACCTTTAAGCAGTTTAACTTTTTGCACTCACCGGATCAAAAGCAGCAAGGCGTATGTATTCACGTGGTATGGCCGAGACCACTTCTGTGCAACACGGAGTACRAGAAACACAAACTGTCAGGGCCTCACTATGTCTCAGGTTCCTCTTGATGGGTGACAACAAAACAGTTTCCAGACAAATCTTTTACATCTCTTAGGAGCCATCAGTTGTTATGGGGTGGATCTTTGCATCTGAATCTTGCTTGCTTCAACTTCCATAAATCTTAGGACAAGTTGCTGCTTGTTGTCTGTTTTTCGTTGTTTGGGATATGTGCTTGATGGCAGCCCTTTTGCCGTCTGTTTGCTAGAGTGCAGGGTCTTCTTCYGATGGGTGGTTTAATGGCAGTGTKGTCTTGGCAGCCTGCAGACTTTCTGATCATGACATAAACAATACGTTCCTCRATYTTACTACTGGAAACTGTATCCATTGTTATTAATACAAGCCATTTTTTAACCTTGTGTTAAACCTTCYGGTACTTACTCTCACATTTCCATTCATGCTGCATTTATACCACCTTTATATTTTTGTTACAAATTTCTGTAATTCTGTATAAAACAGACCAATTTATATTCATCTGAGGTGAAAGGAASCTGAAAGTATGTTCCTCATGGGAACTATTTTGCTGCACTAATTGGCTGATTGGGAAYGAATTCATCAATGCTACTTGCTAATTTTTGACTTTTCTGTGGTAACAATTCCAATAACCAACCAGTCAGGGTGTTAGTTCTCTACGTAAAGGTTTGTTACTGTTGTTTAAATTCAAATATATTTGAATATTCAAGATTACAAGATCAATTTGTGATGAATTTGCATCATTATAAACATACGTACAATGAAACCCTAACCATGTATCTGAGATGATGAGTGTTTATAATTCTGTTAAGAATGAYCATACCAGGCTAGAGGCTCAACAGTGTATAGTGTCGAGCTTTCACAGCATCCTGCTTCTGACAGTGGTCAAAAGCAGATGCCCAAAGAAACCATGTATACATGGTTTCATGTATACAAACGTATAAAGCTCCTTCCCTGACTTTTGGGGACAGAGCTGGCATTTCCATCTTTACTGATATCCCAAAACAGAGGAAGTTCACACAACAAAAGAGACTTTTAAATGAAGCA
>NW_028185041.1:0-1631 GCF_003343005.1 Rhea americana | reverse complement strand
TTTAGATGGCCTGTGTTCCAGGAACACCAGGGTGATGTCTATGACTCGGTGAACAGCATTTGATCTGAGTTACTGAGTTCTGGTCAACCATGAGGTACTAGTTCTGATCAGCCTGGAATACAGTGAGTTTCCTGGGTGAAGTTGTTCTCCCTCCATTGGGCTGAGTTGACATTAAAGAAACTCTGTTGGCTTCCAGAGAGTTTTCATGCAGACTTCTGAGAGAGATGAACAAAAGCGTACCTTGCTCCTTGGCTCAGGACTTCAGTCAGTGATTGGGACCGCTCTCCAGTCTGGCTGCTGAACTCCGTGTTCCYGTTGCTGCTTGACTTCAGGCAGAGTTGGACCTATTCTTAGGGGTCTAGGCAGTGCAGGGGAAGCCTGTTCAGGCTTGCACAGGGCTCTGTTGCATCTGCTCCACTCACCTGGGAGATTCATGGTGCTGTAAGTCAGGTTATTTGAGATAATCCCCCCCTCAAATCAATGGTGAGAAGNTCAAATCAATGGTGAGAAGCTCCCCTGATGATCCTGCCATTAGGCTGGGTTTGTGCTGCTTCCCTGTGACGTACAGATAGAGGGAAGGGCTGGCCAGTGACTGCTGTGTGTCCTGCAAGTCCCATTATGGTTATGAGCTCAGCACATATAGGAGAAACTACTCCACATGAGAGAATGGCAGACACCATCATTTACTGGTGGAACCACGTCTTAGGCATGTGCCTGTAAAGTCCTAGTATACTGTGAATATAGCAATGTACAAACCGTACCAGAAGGAAGGAAGTTGGACAGGTGGTTCAGAAAGTCTGTAAAGTGGGAATTCAGTTCCTAGCTTTGTACTGTTTCTCAGCATTGCTATGAGAACAGAGATGATTAAATGGTTACTGAAATCAAACTTCATACAACTATTGCCTCGTATGGACTTTGAATAAAAGAGTCTTGATTTCCTTCATTAATACCTTATCAACATGCCTCACAAATGACAATGGGTAATAGCTTGGCTGGCAAACCAATCCAGCCTGGAGGCTTTTTTCCTTTTAATGATGTGAAAAGATATATGTCTCGGGGAACTGGGCTAAACTTTGCCCAGTTTATTCTGAGACAGGGGAATAGAGAAACTGTAAGGAGCATTTTGTCCAAATTCACTGTCCTGGGAAAATTCAGAGTAGCTTGCTCTAGGACAGGTATTGCATTTCATCATGCATTTTCATTTGCCGTCACTGGGGCTGTAGAAGTATGGCATCTGAAATGGAAACTTCAGAATTTTGCCAGTGCTAACACTTACTTTACTAAAACCCACAATAATTTTGGTTTCCTAAGGAAATCAGGACTGTATGATTTAGCTGTCACATTGGTTTCTTTCAAACAACTTTGGAGCCCTTGGATCAATTTCAGTCAAATTTGACCAAACAGTGAAGCCCTCAGTGCTATTAATTTCTTAAAAATTTCTAGAAAATCTGGACTGCATAGAGGAGACAAACTCATGGCAGTGTGAGTTCAGTAGTTCTCTGGACTGCTTGCTAGCCAGTTGGCATGCTCAAAGCTTGGACCCCCTTTGAGCAACAAGGGTCACCTGAGGATACAGGAAGGAACTGAGAGTTTATAGCAGAAAGCAGAGTAAAGGCCTGTGGGGTGGAAAT
>NW_028185040.1:3411888-3415942 GCF_003343005.1 Rhea americana | reverse complement strand
CCAGCATGTGCCCTCTGACCATCTTCCCTCCCTCCACCCCTGCTGCCTGTGAGCACAGTGGGCAGAGAAGAGGAGCAGACCATCTCACACAGGCAAACAGTACAAATCATCCTGCCTCTTCTCTTCCCCAGATCTTCCCTTCCCCCTCCTAATGGATGAGAAGACACAGGGAACCACAACTCTGTCCCCAGTCTGCCAGGCCTTATTCGCTTTCTCGCCCCCACCGCAGCCATTGCACTGGAGCTGATGTCTAAGGATGGAAAGTGGGGATAAAACATTCACCAGCTGTTAAGGGGCAAGAAAACGGCTGGTTGAGATTGGTCACTGGCCTTGACTTCGTTACAGGAAGAGGGCTGCTCAATAGATCAGGGACACAGAGTGGAAGTTTGGACAGATCAAACTGACCTCACTGTCCACCTTTCTCCACGCCCTTGTGGGTTCAAATCCACAGGGTAGATCGAAGTCATGGGCGACTTGGAGGCGACATAATGTTAAGCTGTGTGGAGACTAGAGGGAGAAGGCTCGGGTGCATGCCCACACCCTCACATCTGCTTATATGAAAAATACCTCTGGGGGTCTGCAGCAGGAATATCACCACCTGCATGCACAGTTCCTGCTCTGCTCCCTCAGCTTTGGCCTGCCACCTCCTGGGGCACCTTAGCCCGGGGGCTGCTTTGCTTTGCCCCAGCCTTGGTGCTCCCTTGGCAGCCAGGCACAGCAGCACCTTAGCACAGACCTTGCCCTTTTGTGGGGAGTCTCCAGAGAAATGGGAAGGAGCTGGCCTCCCTTGCTTCTACTTTTTCACATCTCTGTAGCACACAGCTACAAAAGAGCAGGAAGCAAATTTGAAAAACCTTGATCTTAAATCACTGGGAAATGAGGGGTTTGTGCCATGCTCAGAGCTCTCTTTGCAGGGCTCTGGCGTGGGCTCCGACCTGAGGTGCAGGCTGGGCCCTGCCTCCCCTTCACCGCGGTGCTGCAGCACAGCCTTCAGCAGCCRAGTCAGAGGCAAAGAGTCTCTCTTTTGAGCAGAGCTCACAGTGGCAGCACCACAGCGGCAGCCCTGGCTCAGTGGGGTTGCAAAGCCTGCTCAGCAGCTGCGGGGAGAGGCAGGGTGTTTGTCCCCACAGGGCTCTGGGCTGCTGCAGTTGCCTGTGCCTGGCATCACTCCGCCTGCACAACCACAGGAGCTTGGGGGACGTGGGAACATGGGATGAACTTGTCTCGCCAGGCAGTGAGGGCAGCATCTGGTTTATTCAGCGCAGCCACAAATGCTTTCTACTCGCTGCACTCTCAGTTTGAGGAGAGTGAGAAGTGGCTGGCCATGGGTCGAGAGCAGCAGAGTGCAGTGCACATCACTGTCTCACCTCATCCTGTGCCCATGGAAGTGTATCGAAAGCCTCCTGGCAGCTACAGGGAGCAGCAGGTCAAGTGACAGATTTGCGTTATACTTGCATGTGCTTGTGCACATCCTGCCTAATCCTGGAAGCAGGACTGCCCCTGCCCTGAAGAGGTAGGTGAGGTGCTCCACRCCACTTTGATTAATGCTGAGGTTATCCCTGGAGGTCTTGGTGCTCGTGCTGAGCCCTATAACCATTCCTGTGCTTCACTCTGTCAGAACAACGTAGCCTTTGGGAACAAGACCCATTTCCTCACTCGCTGCCCTAGCACACGAGAACTGACGTGTTCTGATAGCTGGTTAGCAAACACTTGGTGACACAAACGTTGCTTTGCCTTGCTAGGTGCTGTGGTAAAAGCTGATACTGAGCTAAACATAACAGAGAACACTTTTATGATTTCCCATCTAGTTTAGCCGGTACTAAACCATGACTGTGTCCTCTCTTCCTATCTTTCTTTAGTTGTGTTCATCATCACATGCTACCTGTGTGTTCACACCAAGAGATCAACTGTTTGTCTGAAGCGCTTTTCAGAATAAACCATTTATTTGCATCTCCATCTCCCTATTTCCCTTCCTCCCATCACTGTAGCAGTACATCAGTGAGCCAAAAGAGTGGGCACAAGAGACAGCATTATATGAGCACAGTTTTCAAAAGATGCTCTCAGCTCTGTGCCTGAATCCCCCATTAGGAGTTTAGGAGGCCGTTGCCCTGCCCCTTTTGCTTTTGGTGGCACCAAAAGTCATCAATGCTAATAAAGTTAGGAAGGCCCTTGAAAGYTCTTGAGGTAGGAAATTGGGCCTATGCCAAAAGGTTTCCCTCCCTTGCAGCATGAAATGATGTCACGGGACAACTGAGTAGTCAAGATGGTACGTCACTGCAAAGCAAGGTGCCCTGTATGAGGTTGTTCAGCTCAGCAGTGGCCATATCGTGACCAGCGGACAGGAGGAGTGTGGAGGGCAGGGAGCGAGACATCCAGTCTGGATGGCTGAGGGCATATTGCTCTGTTTGTGTGGGGGTGTTGTCTGCACCCTGGATGGTTTTTATGCATCATGGTGGGACACAGTGGGTAAGCAGTCAGCAGCTGGTGTGGGTCCTTGCCCCTGTTGAGTGTTCAGCCTTGTCACAGCCCAGGACTTGTCTCTSCACCTGTGCTGCTCTTTGGGGCTGCTGGCACCTCAGTGGTAGGGGATGATGCTGGCTGAAGTGCATCATCAGCCTGGGCTACATCCTGACTGGCAGGGATGTTTCTTAGGGATGTTTTCAGGAATAAGAACACTTAAGGAGATAACACACCAAACATTTTTCTTTTCCATGTGTTTTGTACTATGTGAGAAATCTGTCACTGTTACTTGCACCAGCATTTGGCATTTATGAGTTGAACTGCTAGCTAAAAAGTACATCAATCTCATATAGCAAATTCCAACAAGCTCTAGGACAAGAGCAGTACTGGGTCAGGACTGGGGCCAAGCAAATAAACTGGAAACTAAGCAGAGTCTGGAAATCAACAGCATGTCACTGCTACTCACCACTTCACTTCATTGTTAGTGTCCAGGAGCATTCAACATGATATTTGTTTTGAGAAGTAAGAATGATACAATCATTTTCCTTGAATATTCGCACCTGTATGTKCCTGTTTTGGTGCTGCTGGATGGTTCTTCTTCCAAGGAAAAATGTCAGTGTAAAACTGGTATCATTAGTCATTGGTTCTGTTCAGCCATCAGTCACAGACATCTTGACCAAAAATCCTTGGGCTATAGGAGAAGCAGTAATGCTTCCCCTCCCCAAATGAATATAGGGCTGCAGAGTACAGTCTGCAAGTAAAGCTGGTGGATTCAGGTGAGGCAGGGGACATTTTGTGTGTGCATGGTGCAAATTGCAAATCTATTCCTTTGACATTCTTATTCTTGTTCAGTAAGTAAAATGATATATTGATCTTCAGAGAATGAACTTGGTGCAGGTTTCTGTTTCCTTAGTTTCAGCTAAAGACGATGAGCTCATTGACTTGTGGTTGCTACAGAGCTTCAATATGATACGTAACAGATAAAGAAAGAGGCAGTTTGTGACTAGCTGCTACAGTGCAGATCTCTATGAATTGGCATTGAAACCTATGTTAAGGTAAATAGTGCCAGTATATATGCATGAAAATATACTCATCTCTCAAAAATTGCTATTATAAAGACTTTTTCTTTTCTTTCTTTTTTTTTTTTTTTTTTTGATTCACATTCAGATACAGTGTTGGATTATGGATGAGAACCTGACATACCTACTGGCTGGAGAAAACTTGGAGAACTTGGAGGTGAGTCATTCCCAGCTAGGCTGCTGCCCAGCTAGCTGAGTACGGGCACATATGAGGAGCTCAGTGCTCCTTCTCTGCTGTGCTATATAGTTCCGCCATGGTATCTAGTCCTGCTAATGGCAACTAGCGTTTAGAAGAAATCAATGTGATACTTGTTCTTGAAAAAGAGTGTGAAAATATTTTTCRCTGATAAAACTGTGTGTCAAAGACACACTTTATAGTAGAGAATATAGTGGGAAGCACTGGAAATAACTAGTGGAGGCAATGTCTTCAACAGTGGATGAATATGGTGTCACTAATGTGCTTTAGCACTGTTTGTCATCATGGCTACTACTTTGGGTTGACATTGCCACTGTTC
>NW_028185040.1:3396111-3409618 GCF_003343005.1 Rhea americana | reverse complement strand
TTTGCATCTACATTTTTTCCAGTGCTGCACAGCATATTGTTTGTGACAGGTCTCACGGGAAATGCTTTGGTTGTTTGGGTCCTAATAGTCTTCAGAAAAATCAGTGCCATGACCGATGTGTATCTGCTGAACCTTGCCATCTCGGACCTCCTCTTTGTCTTCTCCCTCCCCTTCTTGGCTCAGTACTCCGTCAAGGGCCAGTGGACCTTCGGAAATGCAATGTGTAAAATAATCGGCTCCGCTTACTTCATTGGTTTCTACAGCAGTGCATTCTTCATAACCATCATGAGCATCGACAGGTACTTGGCTATTGTCCGATCTGTGTAYGCTCTGCAGGTTCGCACGACTGCRCAYGGGATAGTTGCAAGCCTGGTCCTTTGGGCGGTAGCCATTTTAGCATCAGCACCAGCATTCCTGTTTTTCCAGGAAGYGGATGATAACAACAGGACGATGTGCATCCCGCATTATCCCGACAGTAACAATGGCTGGAAGATTTTCTCTAACTTTGAAGTCAATACCTTGGGCTGGCTGATCCCCCTTGGCATCCTCATTTTCTGTTACTACAACATCTTGAAAAACCTGCAGAAATGCCATACTCACAACAAGTACAAAGCCATGAAGCTCGYGTTTATTGTTGTCACTGTGTTCTTCCTTTTCTGGACCCCCATCAACATTGTGCTTTTCCTGGACTCTCTGCAGAATATGCATATCATAGATGACTGTCGCACAAGCCAACGGCTAGCTCTGGCCATAGAGCTGGCTGAGGCTTTCTCCTTTGTCCACTGCTGCCTCAACCCAGTCATCTACGCTTTTGTAGGTGAGAAGTTCAAGAAGTATMTCTGTGAGGCTTTCAGAAAACATGCACGATTCCTATTGATCTGCAAAGACTACAGGACTTTCAATGGGCACAGCTTTGACAAGCATTCCTCTCTGCATCCAGCATCCTCACAGTCTTCCTTCATTGACACTGTCTTATAGAGCGAGGAGTTAAAAACTTTCATCTTGAATGGGTGACCTGAAGGGGAGAATTTCTGCTAGCTATTTAGTTAATATGGTCTTCATATTGCTTTGGGGGAAGTGGCTTCAGTARTGCCTCAGCAAGAATGGGAAGTCTTACAGTACCAGAGCAATGAATGTTATTGATATTCTTTGATACTGTTCTAAATAGAAACCCTCACAGTTGTTATTGTTCTGATATACAGTCTTGTGAGTAGCAAAAGGGAATGAAAACTTCAAACCTAGAAAATAATGTTGAGCAGCTATTYACCCATCTCTGCCACCAGCTGAATAGTTTAACTGGTGATATTTTCCTCCTCTTTAGCTGAGCACAGGGATGTTCAGGCCTTGAGGTACTATGTGGACAACCTTTTAGGATGTGAGACACAAGAAAAGTTGAAGTAGCTGCTTAAGCCTGCTCTTACCATGGTTTCCGTTGGGGTTATTTTTTCAGCTTCTTCCTGAAAGCTATATACCCCTTTCCTGTGCCATTTCTAGCCATGCCTGCTTTGTGAAAGGGAGGCTAAAATTACAGGCAGATTGTGCACAATTGTATCAGATGTRCCTGTTGAAACAATTAACTCTCCCCCAAAGAACTATCATTAGTTTGCASAATAATAAGGTGAACAGTTGTCCATAACTGCACAGATGTTGAAAGACTTTGCTCTCCTAGGCACCAGGGTAACACAAAGGATAGTAGTTAGAGAGCTCACAGAGCCTGGTGTTTCTGTCAGCTCCCTGGGCTCCTGGGCTACCAGGATTTTGAAGTCATAGCCTAGAAATGATTGTTTTCAACAGCTGCTGGTAGACTGTGGGTAAAAAAAAAAAAAAAAAAAAAAAATGGAAATAAACGTGTGCTCCTAAGTATAGGTGGAGAAATAGTTACCAGAAGAAAGAGCTGAAGAGTGGAAAAATACTAAGTGTGTGCTGAGACCTGTAAGAACTGTATGTAGGAGCTTCCTGGGGACTGACTGGCTGGTAAGCTGCAGGCCAAAGAGGTGACTGCCCTCCAGCAGAGCCCTGACCCACTAGGGGAAGAGCTGGATGCTCTGTTGAATGCCCAAACCAGAATGCAGAGAGAAACAAGCAGGGGTATTGCACAAATAATAAAAAAATAAAGATAATAAAATAATGTTAAAATAATAAAAACCTTTTATTCTAGAACTTGAACTCATTTTAAGTCTGCCTCCTTTCTATTCCCACACATGCTGCATACTTTTGGGCTTACTTCCTATAGCAGAGCASAACAATGCACAAAATACAGGTCTGTTAAACCACTAATTTTCTTCAGATAGAATGTACTATTTTAACAAGTACTAGTATTTGCAATTTGCAGGATACAACTTTTTGCAAGAACAGGCCAGTAATGGTATGTGTAGAGATAAATGCTCCATCATGTAGACCACAACACATTCTCCAAATTCTGAAGCAAAGGCTGTGAACAAAGGAAAAGGTCCAATCTTTCATTTGCAGAAGGCGACTATATGAGGAGAAGATAACAAGCTATGATGTGCATTTTTCTTGATTTGGAGATCTACTATAGTTGTGTGTTACATTCTGAGGCTACAGTGAATGAGAACATTTTAAACTGTGTAGTATTCATTTGGGTTTCAAACAGTCATTTGGTTCATCCTGTGACAAAGTGTACCACAGGACTCAGGAAATTGCTGGTTTCTATTAATGCACTAACGATAAAAGATCTAAGAGTAATCTCAAGAGAGACAAATGAGCATTCAAAGCGCTCAAGCACTGAAAACATCTCTGTGGTTCTGCTGCAGTAGAAATTGGTAAATTCACTTCAGTGCTCCTCCTGTGACTCATCCTTCCCAGCCATGAGTGCCAGTGTCCAGCAAAATTTACTCACTTTAGTTAAACTTTCAGTTTCTGCTCCTGATCAAGATTCAATGCTCCTAGTCAATAGCAAACTAGCTAGGAAGATGCTACACTACACAGAGGAACTGGAAGGTAATAATCATTGCAGAATCAGCTCTCACCAAATCTCTTTGTATTTTGCACCTGTGCAAAATAATTAATGTATACTCTCCTTAACTAGGCATAGCCTTGCAGAGGAAGAACATTCAAGATTCCTTGAGTATCACTGTTGCAATGGGAATAGGGAGTCTCTGGGCTGTGTCACCTCTGTGGTGCAGCTTCCCAGAGAGGCCTTGGCCATGGCTTTCAGGCAGAATCCCTCCCTCTGGCAAACACTTGGCATTGCCAGCTCCCAGTCCAGCCCCTCCAGCTCAGCAAGACTCCTGCAGAGGCTTGGTGAACTGCTGYCGTGATATGGCTCTTTGGCCTTACGCAGGTTAATTCATCTGAGTCTGTCACTCTGCAGGGAGTGGAGTGCCTGAGCCTTGCCAGCCACCCTGAAACTGTGCTTGGCATTTCCAGCAAGCAAGGGACAAAATCTGGTCTAGAGTGACTGAAAGGCAAACTGAAGACACCAGCTCCTGCTCTCTGTGGTGTCAGACACAGAGGAATGAAACGATAATATGCCTGACAGCTCCCCCTGCCCCAGCCTGAGTTTGTCTTGAGAGGTTGGTCGTGTTTTCAGCCCAGACCCAGACATCCCGCTGCTGCCCACACACATCTGTGCTGCTCCCTAAGCCAAGACTGAACTCTTTAAGMAAGTCTGTCCTTAACTCCAGTCTTCCATGCATCTCTCTGGAGCAAACAATTTCCTTAAAATTCCTCATAGCTCTTCCTCACATGGTGATTTTTTTTCATTTCCATCCTTGGAGCTCCCTTATTCTCAGCTGTGCTGACAGTCTGTGCCGGGTGCCCACATCTCTCTCTCTCTCTCTTATCTGATCCAAGTCTGTCACTTACTGCCAACATGTCCTTCCCTTGCCCACAGAGTGCTGGGGAAGAGATGTGTCATCACTCCAGTCAGGGAAAGATAGTGTCATGCAGAAAAGGAAATCCTTGTTGTGCCCAAAATATGACAATTTTTTCAATTGTTTTCATCGCTCTGCTGTATTAACAGCTGCATTCTTCAGGGTATTCTTACAGTGGAAAAATKACAAAGTGAAAGTGCATCTTTGACATATTTTTATGAATTTAGAAATAAAATTAAAGGTGAGAAAAAGCTATCTTTGTAAAGTCTTTTCCTTCTCTAGTTCCCAGTAGACTCTAAAGGGCATCTTTTCCCTACTGCTGCCTCAGACCAAGCCTTCTGGTGGGAAGGTAGGAGATGTTTCTGAGGCACAAAGGATTCCTTGCCTGTGGCCCCTGGCTTCCTGCACTTGCAGTAATCAAACAGGGAGCCCAGAGCTGGAGCTGACCTGAGCCCAGCTGCTCACAGCTGCTGCAGCTTCCTGCCTCTGAAGGTGAGACCCACATCCAGCCACTGCGTGGCCAGCAGGGCCACCCCTGTTTGACTGAGAGAGGACAGACGCATCCTTGCAGATCTCTCAGCTACTTTCCCTTATGAAAGAGCTGGGGAGGGGGCAGGACAAGCCTAGGAGGAGTGTGCTGCCATGCTGGTGTGAGAAGTGTATGTGAAAACTGAGAGCAAAGGAGAACAGGAGGCATCTTCCTGCATCTGTACAGCTGGCAGAGCCCCAGATGAGGGGCCAGGATGGTAATGACAAATTGTAGTGTTGTCCCAGGAGCTGGAAGCAAAAAAAAAGCACCCAGTTGTGGAAGCTGGAATATTCTGCACAGAACTTATGCATGTTCACCTACTTGGATAAAAGATACCCATCACAATTTTTATATTGCTCCTGCTCACATCTGCTCTTCAGTTTTGTAGCCTGGTCTTGTTTTCTTTTCTTTTTCTTGAGGCGATACAGGTTAAAAAGAATTCAGAATGGTGTTGGCACATTAAATACTCAGATATTCTCTTATTCTGGCTCAAGTGTGATGTCTTAAAACATGGAATACAAAGTCATAGTCACATTCAAGTTTGAACTGCTAAAATGTGTATTTATTTTCTTTTTGTGGGTGGGTGCTATTTGTAAAATACAGAGTAGAAAGGAGTGAAGTAAGTAAAAGCTGTGTTCCTAGGGAAAACATGTACTTACACAGTGTGTCTCCTCTTACAGGTTCATGTGTACAGGCTGACCATGCCCATGATGGTTACTCTCTTAGGGGAGCATCAGGGAAAGAGCACAGCATTAGAGCATTCAGATCAAATTAATTCTAGCCTACAGGGTTGTTGTGAGATGACCACGCAATGCCAATCATTTTGGTGTGTTTTCTGGGCTACATCAGTTTGAATAAATCAGCTACATTATCCTTTCTTGAGGAGATACTTGCTTCCTAAAGTCAGGCAGCCAAATGGCAGGTTCTTCCTGAAATAGATTATTATGTTCCATTCAAAAACATGTAGAATGACAGAGAAAAAAAATTGTTACACTCACTTGTGTATCACAAGAATCTTTCAATCCATTACATCTCTGCAACTCAAAAAGCAGAGAAGCTTTTGGAAGTAAAAAACAAAATAAAATAGACTGCTGTACGTGCTACTTTATCAATGTCCAACTCTCTTAAAGGCTGATAGTACCTCTCAGAAAGATGGAACCTTAATGACACCCACTATGCTCTACACTTTATTCTACTCTGACCTCCCAGACAGAAAAGTCTTGAAGACCTTCACTCATTCAGTGTTACAGTGGTGTCAGTGGAGTTTGTATTGTACAAATAGGACTCACTGCAAACTTGTGCAGCAGCTGTGGAGTGCAAAGTACATGTTTAAGGATACAAAGCAGCAAAAAAAAAGTTGGATATATGAAGACATACTTGATTTCATGGTTGCTAAATCCCACAGCAAATAGTGTGAAGCAGGCTACAGGCTGTTGATCCCCATCTTTCACCTGTGAGCGACCAGACTGTCAACTAAGCACTGCTAATAACAGTCTGAACCTCCCCTTCCAGGATGGCATCACAAAATATCAGACTACTCCACACGTAGCTTGCTCTGGAATGATGCTGAAACATCATCCCAAGGCAAGGTGAAGATACTATAAACAATCATTGGCAGAATTATTTCTCTCTGCTGGATGCAGAGAGGAACGCTTGTCAAAGCTGTGCCCATTGAAAGTCCTGTAGTCTTTGCAGATCAATAGGAATCGTGCATGTTTTCTGAAAGCCTCACAGAGATACTTCTTGAACTTCTCACCTACAAAAGCGTAGATGACTGGGTTGAGGCAGCAGTGGACAAAGGAGAAAGCCTCAGCCAGCTCTATGGCCAGAGCTAGCCGTTGGCTTGTGCGACAGTCRTCTATGATATGCATATTCTGCAGAGAGTCCAGGAAAAGCACAATGTTGATGGGGGTCCAGAAAAGGAAGAACACAGTGACAACAATAAACRCGAGCTTCATGGCTTTGTACTTGTTGTGAGTATGGCATTTCTGCAGGTTTTTCAAGATGTTGTAGTAACAGAAAATGAGGATGCCAAGGGGGATCAGCCAGCCCAAGGTATTGACTTCAAAGTTAGAGAAAATCTTCCAGCCATTGTTACTGTCGGGATAATGCGGGATGCACATSGTCCTGTTGTTATCATCCRCTTCCTGGAAAAACAGGAATGCTGGTGCTGATGCTAAAATGGCTACCGCCCAAAGGACCAGGCTTGCAACTATCCCGTGCGCAGTCGTGCGAACCTGCAGAGCGTACACAGATCGGACAATAGCCAAGTACCTGTCGATGCTCATGATGGTTATGAAGAATGCACTGCTGTAGAAACCAATGAAGTAAGCGGAGCCGATTATTTTACACATTGCATTTCCGAAGGTCCACTGGCCCTTGACGGAGTACTGAGCCAAGAAGGGGAGGGAGAAGACAAAGAGGAGGTCCGAGATGGCAAGGTTCAGCAGATACACATCGGTCATGGCACTGATTTTTCTGAAGACTATTAGGACCCAAACAACCAAAGCATTTCCCGTGAGACCTGTCACAAACAATATGCTGTGCAGCACTGGAAAAAATGTAGATGCAAATGAAGAAATATTTTCAAGACCACAGTTGATGTCTATGTCAGGGTAGAGGAAACTGCCATCATAGGATGCAGAGGAATTAAATGTTGGTTGTAGGTAATCTACCTGTTTAAGGACAAATACTTTCATGAGGCATGTATCACAACTTAAATTCTTAGTAGACRTATTAGGTACAATTCAACTCCTACCAAAGCACTTGAGGAGACATGGAGTTCCTCTTCTGTGATTTGTTTCAGGTTACGGCTAAAGACTAGCTAAACACTATGCTCACACTCTTACTTCCCTAATGAAAATAGTGATGCAGGGAAAAAAAAAAGTTTTTCTTTCCTGCACATTGAGTGCACATGCAAGAAGCTGGGGTGTACTTGCTATAGGACTGAGAAATGCACTGTGCATGATCTGCCTGAAAGCCTATGTGGAGTCAGAGCCTATTCTCAGCACACAGCTAGAGTTTTGCCTTGTCCAGGCTGGTAGAGTACAAACATGGGGTGAATATCACTGGCCAATCTTCCTCTGGCAGAATAAGGCTGGCTGTTGCACAGGAGGAGATGGGGAATATCAAGGAAAATTCAGCTGCTGTGGGAAAGCAGAAATTACCAGTATCTCACTGGCCTGCTCTCTATGGGGTTACCAGCACTATGCCTGCAGTCCTGGTGGAGGTTGTTAGGAAGTGGAGCTGAAGCCAAGGAGCGTGATCAAACCAGCACCAAGACATCAGTACACAGTCAGTGCATTGATAGCCCCCTGCCAAAGGCTTTGTGATTGTATTCCATGTTCTTCTTCAGAGAGGAGAGAGAGAGTAGTGCACAGGGAGGAATACAGGCATGAATTAGTAGCTACAGTTCACAAGTGGGTTGCGCATATCACAAGTGCGGTGTACCCCCAAGGAAACCAGCATTTGCAACTGTAGCCAAGCAATGAGTTCCTAAAGAGCAAAACTGCCCAGTTGCTTCTGCCCCTTCTGCCCAGCAAAAGCTGGCTCTTCTCTCTGCAACTGGCCAAACAACCAGCTACTTGCAGCAGCTGATCCCCACCAAGCCTTTATTCAGGTAACAGGCATGGCTGGATTTCTGAGTTTCTGAAGCAAAGATCAGGCACGCCCACGTGTGCAGTGGTTTGGTTTTTCTTCAGGAATGACCTCAGCTCAGCATCCAGCCAGTTGCAAGGGGCGTGCGTGTGCCTGGCTGGGCTGACTTCAGAGCCTGCCACTGCGAGAGCAGAGCCTCAGGTGTCAGCCTGTGCATTTCAGCAGTGTCTCTGCTCTGGTTGTCCTTGGAGGCAGCTGCTGAGAAGTGCTGGCTGCAGCCCTTGGTTTCTCTCCAGCACCTGACCACAAGGGAGCCTGCAAGAGCTCTGCTGCTGTGTGAGATGCTCCAGCACTGTGCAGGCTCAGGGGGCACTGGGAGCACCTGTAGCTCTTGGGTGTTCTCCTGCCCCGCTCCCTTTCCAGGGGCCRGGGCAAGGGAAGGACTCCATCGAGGAAGGAGGCTGGAGAGCCTCCTGTGCTGTCTCCCTGTACACTGCAAGAAGTGCCTTCATGAGACACCTCTGGGCTCCCCCTGGCCATTTTGACCTGGGCTGTGGGAAGGCAGCTCCTGCTGGCCCAGGGGGCCACAGCAGAGCTCCTGCTTGCAGGAGCAGTGTCCTGCTGGTGTCCGGACGAGACAGAGGCTGAAGCAGGACGACGAGGAGGGCTCAAAGGCTGTGCTGTCCTCTGGTGTGGCAGCCTTTTCCCTCTGAAAGTATGACAGTTTGGAGGGCAGAGGCTGAAGCCCTGCATGARGCAAGAGCCTCATCTTCAGACACRCTGATGTGTTGGCAGCTGCCCACAGTCAGCAGCCTCCAAAGTCAGGTCTGCACAGGTGCTGCAGGTGCATTTCCTTTGGGAAATGAGGGTGATGTAATTGGGGCCCCCATCTCAAGCGGTGACCAGAGAGTGTCCGAATCACCAGGTGTAAAAGAGCTTGGTTGCCAGGACCAGCTGAACTGAATGCATCTACATCTGCAAAATTCAGAGCTTTTCCAGAGAACCCAGAAGGAATAAACAGTAAGGAAGCACCAGAGGCCAGGGAGGCAGAAACACATAAGCTGCACCCTGCCAGCATCAGCAGTTTCARTCTTCATTCAGCMATGGCACCTGTCAAAATCCACCCAGCAGTAGGTACAACCAGCTCCCCTACTTCCTGGCCCTTCTTCACAACYGAACAGTGGCAATGTCAACCCAAAGTAGTAGCCATGATGACAAACAGTGCTAAAGCACATTAGTGACACCATATTCATCCACTGTTCAGGAACCTCAATACCACGTTGCTAACGTTATTCCAACTCTAAAGCCTGACACAGTTTTATCAGTGAAARATATTTTCATACTCTATTTCTTTTCAAAGTACAACAGTCATATTGATTTCTTCTAAACACTAGTTGCCATTAGCAGGACTAGGTATGTCATGGCAGAGAAGGAGCACTGAGCTCCTCATATGTGCCCATACTCAGCTAGCTGGGCAGCAGCCCAGCTGTTAATGACTTACCTCCAAATCCGCTAAGTTTCTTTGGTCCAGGAGGTACATCAGGTTCTCATCCACAGTCAGTCTTTTTGTCTGAACAACTTTATGAATAAAATATTTTTGAGAGGTGAGTATATCTTCATGTAGTATTTACCTTAACTTAGGTTTCAATGCCAATTCATAAGCAAGATCTTCACCATAACTGTAGACAGTCGCAGACTGCTTTTTCCTTTATAGTTTACCTGTATATTATGGTAAAGACCCATACTAACCACAAGCCAATAAGCTTGGTTTCTTTAGCCAAAACTCATACTGAAACAGAAATATCTTATTGGCTTCATCTTCAAATGATGTTCTATTACTCAAATAAAGATACGAACGTCAAAGGAAYAGATTTGCAATTTCCCAGTGCACTTGCGAAGAAGCCCCCTCTCTCACCTGCTTTCACCAGCTGCACCTGCTGACTCTGCTCTGTGGCCACACTTTTCTGAGGGAGGGAACTATGTGTGCTTCTCCTGCACTGTAAGGATGCCACTACTGTAAGGATGTCTGTAACTGATGACCCTATAGAGCAAGGACATTTTTCTCTAGGAAGAAACCACCACAAAGCGAAGTTCAAACTGAGCGTTCACATCATGTTTCCTCTTGAAACACATACTCTGTGGGATGCTCTCAGAAACTCTAACACTATGGGGAAGTCTCGCTAGTGATCCTTTCTGAAGAAATTGTTCCAGCCAGAAGTGCTACTGTGCCTCCTTTTTGCTCTATCTGCATCTACATCCAGAGATCAGAATCAGTTGAAAGTTTTACTGGGAAAAAGAAAGTATTACAAAAAAGTTTATCTGTGTCTGTTTATTAAAAAGTTTATTTATCTGTGACATCTCTGCTGGCTGGAATATGCTGCTGAGCAGGGATGGGCCTACATTAGCATACAGAAAACTCAGACTCCTCTGGTAATTATATGTGATATGATAATCTTGTTTCATTTTCAGCCTCTTGAAAAATACTGATTTAGCATGCCAGTGATGAAACACCATGCAAATTACTGAGTGCTCCAGAAAAAGAACATCCAGAAAGGATCCAGAAAGAAACCATGACTTTAGGTATTCTGTCCAGATGTAAAACAAAGTGTGGGAAATAGAAAGTGAATGACCTCCTTAGTCTGAATATGTCTTTTTTAGCTCAGTGAAATGCAGCCTGGCACACATTTCTTGTTAGTATTTACACCTCAAAGACAGATCCGTTCCTGGGTATATGCTTAGCAGTTTGGACAAATAATGCTGGCCAAAGTAAAGCTCATGTTGAACTGTGCCAGTTCTGACACATAACTTTTGAGTGATGTGCTTCTGGGTGTCTGTGAATTTTTGCATATATCTATTTCTGTTCACTCAGCTAAAATGGCAAAATCACAGAGACACATCACAGAAATCCCCACCTCAGAATAGGTGACGCGATTTGATTTCCACAGACTCTGCTGACTAGTACACCTGCTGGGCCCTAGTCCTGACGCAACACTACTCCTGCAACTCAGGTTCAGCAAGGTCTTGGGAACCAGGCTACCATTCCCTCAGTTATCCCCTATATTCTCCTTTCTCTACTAGAAAATCCCAGACAGTTCCACTGTTTACAGGGAAAGTTGGGCCTTCTACTATTTCCTAGAAGGTTTCCACAGAAGTTCACAGGTACTCAGTAAAGGAACTGAACAGAGAATCTTTTTCCACCCCATGCATCTATTCCAGCAGCTGGTGCTCACCATGATGCATTCTCACTGTCCTTGAGGCTGTGGTTGGAGGTGCTGGGAGCACACGCTGCCTGTCACCCATGCACTCAGGTTTCAGTCACACACAAAGCAGTGCAGTGGTAAAGGTAGCCAGAGCTAGCTCCAAGGGAAGAGAGATTCCCATCTCTCACTTCTGGGAGATAYTTTACTGTGGTGTCTTGTTTCTTAACCAGTGAGGTACAACAAAGGAATCATTCCTCTAAATCCTAACCATTTGCTGACCTGTACTTGTAGATAAATGTGATCTTTCTAGAAAATATGAGCATAGTGCCAACWGAACTGTAGAGTAAAGCATACCCTAAGCTTTAGCTTTGCAAAAGAGAGGACCATCACACAGAGACACAAAGTGGTGTGGAGAATCTCTGATCATTCCTTTATTTCATAACAGCTCAGAACCACTCTGCAAACCATGATCAAGACTGACACAGCATACACCCTCTTTTATTGAAAGAGTACAGTCCTCACAGAAGCGCTATAGCTGCCATGGAATAATAGCCCCAAGCTGACTCATTCCTGAACTTGATCTTGCTACTGGCATCTCATTAACATGAAGAAGAAAACAGGAAAATATCCCCTTCAACAAGATATGAAATGCATATTCCAAGCCAGTGGGAAGCATTTTTTGAGGGAATCCCAAGAATAATAATAATAATAAAAAAATCAGTACTTGAAGGAAAAATGCTAATATCATGCCATTTGAAAGAGGAGTATCAAGTAGGAGAAGAGGAGAGAGAAGGAGAGGTACATAATAAGGAGCCAGGAGAACTGAAAACATCCCTAAGAAACATCCCTGCCAGTCAGGAAGTAGCCCAGGCTGATGATGCACTTCAGCCAGCATCATCCCCTACCACTGAGGTGCCAGCAGCCCAAAGAGCAGCACAGGTGGAGAGACAAGTCCTGGGCTGTGACAAGGCTGAACGAGTGTTCAGGGGCAAGGACTGTCTGCCTGTGTGAGATGGTCTGCTCCTCTTCTCTGCCCACTGTGCTCACAGGCAGCAGGGGTGGAGGGAGGGAAGATGGTCAGAGGGCACATGCTGGAGATGCCTGCGGTTGTGGTCAGCCAAGGGACGGAAATGAGTCTGTTCAAGGAGCTCTTGGTGCAGGCTCACCACGGAGCTGCTCAGCGACGCCTTTGCGGAAGGCCAGAAGAGCCTGGCCCCCAAAACGGAGGCTGAGAGAGGTGAGGGGCCTTTATGAAGGACACTYGTCTCCYCAGAGGGCTGAGTGTCCAAGAGCGGGCTGAGTGGCCTCATGTCCAGGCGCCCCAGGTCCTGCCCCTTGCCRGGGCCGAGGGTTCATTTGGCAGCTGGGAGGGCTGGTGGCAGCCGCCTGCTCTTGGCTTGAGGTTTCCTTTCTACTTTGACAGGCGTTTCCGTTTTCTGTCTCTGAGCTCTGTGCAGGTGGCTCTGCATACTGCAGCATCTCTATCGGTTCCTTCATCTTGCGCTGTGGTTTTCAGCAGGTTGGTTGGGGCAGCCTGTAGCATTCACACCGGGACGTCATTCGCTCACACTCTCTGGCTTGCTGATATTGTTAGGGAATATAACTGATGCTCCTGCCCGCTGCACGAGTTAGTGCCCGTGTGTGAGTGTGCTGCTGTCTCCCGAGCACAGAGAAAGTGCCTAGAAGAGCAAGCCAGGCCACAGGAGTGCCGCTTGCACCGTCAGGCGCCTGGGCCGGCCTTGCTGTGCCCTGGCTGGCTCTGGGCGCAGCCGGCAGAGCTTTGCTGCCCTAGCGGGAGGCACAAGGRGCCCTGGGTCCCAGAGAGCGCTGGGGGACGCTGCCCCCTCCTCCACTCAGGCTTTCAAAGAAAGGGGGCAGCTAAGCAGATGCTCCTCTCCAAACCCAGGCGATAGCAAGCACATACTAAAAGGACTGAGATTCCCCTTGGTGTACGAGATGCTGATTCATGTGCTTTGAAGTTCAGGTTCAGGAAATGAAGTTCTGCTTAACATTTCTGAGCCCTCAGCACTGCAGGGCGACTCCGKGCTGGGCTGGGGCAGCTCTGGGCTGCGACCGTGCCCCTGCCTGGGCGTTGTGAAGGTTAGGCGCCRTGGGCGATGTGACAGGCTCTCGGCCCASACGCGCTTGCTTCTGACATGGAGGTGATTTTACAGGCAATCTATTAACGGGAAACATCTTGGTGGGTGTCTCTCGTACRCCAACRTTTGCTCACGGCCATATTTGGCTCTGCAGAGAGGTTTGCATCCCTCAGCAGAACCAGCAGCACATYGTCTTCCACTCCCATCCACCTCCTCGAACTCCAGTAATTGCAGAAATCTGTCTGG
>NW_028185040.1:3393807-3395321 GCF_003343005.1 Rhea americana | reverse complement strand
AGCAGTGCCTGTGTTCAGGGAAATATGCCAAATCTGGGCTGATAGCGGTACACTGGTCCACTCATACCAGGTGTAAACACACAGCTGGACCTCAAGGCCTCTGGAAGTACAGCATCCCTAAAGCATTAAGCTCTTTCATGCCCTTATCCCTGGGGTTTTATTCCTAATCTGAGGATAAGTGTTTCTCTTCGAGTTTAGCCTCTGTTTGGCCTGCGTTATTTGCTGGCAGGAAGCTGTATGCTGTGTAAACACAGTGTTTGCCTGTAGCTGAAGCTGTCCCTGCTCTGCCAAGAGAGCTGTACAAAAGACTCTGGGAAAGACACTGGAGCCATCAAGGTGACAGTCTCCCTCAATCACGGCCTTTCTTCTCCCTACTGGAAAGCCCTGCAGTGCTTTGTGAAGCTGGGCAACCCAAAATGCTCTTCCCAGTCTTCTGTTTCAGCTAGCAGAAGCTGCTATCGAACGGAAACACTTGGTGGCACTGAGTGGCAAAAGAAGCTCAAAGGAGAAGAAATAACATAGCCTGGACAGGTTTTGAAGCCCAGTAGCGATGGGTCCTGCCCCAGGATTCCCCTGAGCTTTCCTGAGCTCCTTCTGTGCCTTGTGTGGGATACGATAGGAAAGAGGGAGGGCAGTGCAGCAGGGGTCGGGGCTGCATGCTCACAGCTGGGCCAGCAGCATGGAGGGGAGAACTTGATAAATGAGGGGAGATGTTGATAAATGTCCCCTTTTCCCACCTCCTGATGTGGCTGTCCTATACTGAGTGTAAACAGCTGGACAGACAGGATGTGCTGGGCTCCCAGTACCTCCATCCTGCAGAGACACAGAGCTCTCAGGGCTGTCACCTCTGCCCCTGCTAATGCCAGTTTGTCTGCGAGCCATGCGCATCGCCTCCATTTCCAACTCAGGGGCAAGCTCTTCTCAGCTTACTGTGCCTCTTCTCTCCCTTAACCCTTGGGCTAAAAGATTTTGATGCCTACATATAGCTTCTCCCTCTCACAGAGTAACTTTTGCCTCTCCACCTTTTTAATGACAGAAGAACGAACCCGCCTTTGCTACTAGTGGCTGGAAAGTCACAGCAGCTGAGCTGTCTTCTTGCRTCTCTGATCGACAGTGACATGAAGTAGTGAGGCTTGCTCTGCTGGGTTTTYCTTTACAAGTAATGGAAGGAAATAATCGCTCAGGAGATGCACATGATCAGCGGTACCAGTTCARTTCCYTATCTGTCGAAAGTCCTATTATAAGGGAACAAACCTCTTCCCGCTCCACAGCAAAGAGATGGAGACTGTTGCTACTATGGGAGTTTCAGACCGAAAGAACTCTTGTTGGAGATGGAAACAGTCTGTCCTACTGCTATTATTGCAGGCATTGCTTTGCTTGAGGAAGCGACACAAATGTCTRTTGCAGCTACACCCAGAGGCAGCGCGATTATCTTTTAGCCACAGCTGGCAGTTCTGAAGGAGAAGAATATAGATGGCTGCATACAGACTTCAGCTCCATGCAAGAACATTGCA
>NW_028185040.1:3343020-3392716 GCF_003343005.1 Rhea americana | reverse complement strand
GGAAGGGAAGGGAAGGGAAGGGAAGGGAAGGGAAGGGAAGGGAAGAAAATTTGGAAAGCCATGGGAGCTGAGCACATCTTCTTGCATCTGTAATGGACAATGATCTGAAGAAATGAGGCTCCCTCTGCTGAGTTTTCCTTTATAAGTGAGCAAAGGGAACAATCATTGAGGAGATGCATGTGCTCAGTGGTGCAGGTGCCCGTATCCATACCAAAAGCTACCGGGTGGGCTCTGAGCAAAGWGCACACCTGACCCCATAGAGGACTGGAACAAGGTGCTTCTGCAGAAAGAGTGCATCTCCATGAGTGTCTTCACCCAGCCGGGTCTTCTGAAAGAGAAAATGTAGGAGAGTTTTGACAGAGAAATGTGAAGTAAAATATGGCCAGCAGGGTTCACTACCGTCACAGCTATCATGCATATCTCAGTGCCACACAACTGACATATGGAAGAAAGCTCTAAATAAGATAGCTCAGGACTCCAGGGTTCAGTCTTTGCTCACTGCCCAGCTTTAATGAGGATCTCTGAACCATCCAGCCTGTTGTGAGCTCCCATGTTTTATAGGTTAGTAGTAAATGAGTTTGGTGTGTAGAAGTGCACACAGTTGTGAAGATCATATTGGATTACTGATACTTTTCTTATAAAACTCATCTGCAGGAAGGGGCTGGGGAGGACACAGGCAAAGCAGATTTGCGTTGGAGGGGTTTCCTAATTGTGCAGGCCCTGGGGGGATGGCAGCCACCATTGCAAAGGTTCCCTGGTACCCTGGAAAGTGTTCCCATCAGCCAGAAAGGTACCTCTCCATTGCAGTGCAGGTCTTAGAAGATCACAGAAGGAGATTCATGGAGATCTCCYAAGGGTTTACCAGTGAAGCCTATGGTGCCTAGTGAGGTACAGTTGAGGCTTACTATTGAAGGTGACGGTGAACCCTTRTTTCTCAGGGGAGACAAAGTAATTCATGGTGTAGTGAAGAGGGCTTAAAGCTGTATAAAGGGCCATGCAGCTTGAAACAYTGATATGGTTTAGATCRGGACAGACTAAACAGATGCATTAATAAYCACATAATCATTGAATCCATGTGAAGGAGTTTGGATATTTATTGCCTCTGCGGAAGGGTGATTAATGACATAAACACTACAAGTTTATAGAAACATGGTTATCTCTACTCCCCCTTTCCTTGCTGACAGGTGTGGTGGTTGTCTGTCAGGAGAAACAGGGTGTCTGTTTGTCATCCGTTCGGGCCCTGCATGTTTGGCCCCAGGCATCGCTGGAGGCCTCCACACTCAGGCGTCCCGAGAAGTGGAGTTGTGTTGCCCTCCTTCGGGCTGAGGTGGATGAGGTTTGTGAGGTGGAGAGCATCTTCCAGTCTTTCATCTCTACTGGTTGCTGACCTGCTCTGAGTTGTTGCTCATTGATTGCTGTGGCGAGTTGCTGGGCAAATAGTCTTTCATAAGCTCAGTTCCACTATTTCTACTAACTCCTTCACATGGATTCAATGATTATGTGATTATTAATGCATCTGTTTAGTCTGTCCTGATCTAAACCATATCAATGTTTCAAGCTGCATGGCCCTTTATACAGCTTTAAGCCCTCTTCCATATAAATTTCCTGAGAGAGCTGCTTCAAAGGAAGACCAGGTGCACCCTCTGATCCTGGCCCAGGATCAGCTGAGGATGTGCATCCTCTCAGACTATCACAAGTTTACCTATATTGTGTCGCAGTTGGAGAGTTGCACGATTTCTTATGAGCATTTCCTGAAGAAATTAATTTTTTAACTCCTGGTCATAGATGCAGTTATAGGCACCAGTGGCACTGCCATGTAACATTGTCTTAGTCTGAGAGAGCCTGAACCCTGCAACTTTCCCAGCATTTTAAGCTTCCTTTACATGCGAGGCAGGGACAACACCAGTACGTGTTTGCAGGGCTGTAGTCCGGCATATGCCTGCCTAGGACAGTGCTGGTGGCCCTTGGTGCATCACCCCACCCAAATGCGGAGTGTCTTGTGTCCCTTTTTACTGTTCACCCTGATGCCCAGCTTCCTGTTTGGGTTCACCGCAGCTGAGCTGTTTCCCATGCCCTGACAGTGCTCAGAGATGCATGCAGAGTCGCAGCTGTGGGTGCATCATGCTGTGTGCTAAACCACTGCCAAGGTCCCCTCCCCTCCCCATGCGTCCTTGAGCAGGGCATGGGGTGAGGTCTGGGGCCAGAAAGGTTTCTTAATAAAAGAACATAGTTAAGCTCTAAAATCTCGATCCCTTCCAGTATATAGGAAGCCCTTGGTTGCAGCATGGTATTACACTCAAAATCCTGCTTATGGGCAAAGAGGAAGCAGAGCATAAACAAGCCAATCATTTATTATTAGTAGAATGGAAATCTTATGAGTCTAATCATTATACTGCAAATCTAATTGTTACAGAAAAAGAAAGAAGAATAATGTAGTTAAAATTGTTATACGCACACATCAGCTTCTTTTCCTGCTGTTGTGCTCACTCTTCTCCTGCTCCTCTGAATCATGGTGAATGAAGGTAGTTTTATGTGACTGCTGGTAGTGTGGTGGTGAAGCACGTTGTCAGCATCTGGGGTCCTCAGCTGGGAGTAATGTGATATTCGTGTTGATGGGTTTTTTTCTGCCTTCCTCTAGGATCCTCTTGGGGACACTTTTATGTGCAGGCACACTTTCATACCGTTTTCTTCATTCATCTGCAGCTCCATGTTACACCCCAAAATTGGGTGTCTTATCCAGTTCCAGGTCTGCATTTTGTTAACTAAGCATTAGTGAGCTATTTAAAGCTGGGGGTCTCCAGTGCCAGCCACTGCCTCATCTCTTACCATCTCATGCTTGTCYTCTACCCTGTAGCGTGGGGCTACACTTCTCAAGGCCTCTGCTACCATGCCAGGTCTGCATTTCTTTACATCATTGTATTGGAGTCATAAATTCTCATTCTGCATAGAATAACTGCTAGTTACTGCTGTCTTTGTAAAACCTCACAAAGGAAATTAAAAKAAATTAGCAACAAACATCTGGTCAATTAGAGAAATTACTGCCTCTGCTAGACCAAGTAGAACAACGCTGCAGGCAGGTGAAGAAAGGTTCAGACAGAGCAAGCTTGACAAGCTCCAGTCCTGAGAGCTTGCAAGCTCAGTACAAAGCTTATGACCTGATTCTAGTAGTGGCAACACCATATTAAAGGGCTAAATAACAGGGACCCAGGGTGGGAAAGATGCCTTCCCGTGTTGTTACTCCTTGCCAGAGAAATGGTACCACCGGCAGCTCATGCAGCAGCACTGGCTGCTTTGGGTCAGCCTGGCCTCCATGACCACTTGTGCTCCCCTGAGCCCTGGGCAGCCACATCTGTCCCTGCAGGTTTGCTCCCTCCCYGCTGCTCCCTGCTGTCCTTCACTACGTGCAGGTGTGCAGAGGGAATACTAGCTCTCAGAGGGCTTCCAACCCACARCCACCAGCATCTGCAGCTCTTTTCCTGGCACTTCCCCTCACTTGCCAAGGAAAGACTCCACTAGCCATGCGATCTGGATTAGGCTGGCTTGCTCTGCGAGGCATCTGAGTCACAGACAGGAGCTGTCTGGCTCTGGGCCCAGCACCTCCTTCCTTTGGCAATTACTTTAGGCACTTGAGAGGCAGCACCAACTGAAATGGGCCAGGGACCCTTTGCTGCCCGTGAGACAACTGGCTTTGGGTGGCTAGCATGCCCATGCCTAAGCTGCCCATTCTGCCCCTCAGACAGCGTAGCGGCATGCAGAATGGCTGCTGGGAAGAGCCCCTAACCTGTGCTGAGACCGACCTTGGAGCTATCTGGGAAGAGCTAGTTTACAAATAGAAATAACATCAAAAAAAAATCTACCCTTAGAGCACGCAGGGAGAGGCAAAAGGATGAGAGGTTTTASAATCTCAGTATGAAGCTCCTAAAGCATTTCTTGCTTCTTTGCAATCTTTTTATAAGCACTTCTGCCCCTCTGACTGGTCGCATCCTGCTTCACTATTTCATAACACRACAGCATGACCTGAGCAGAACACAGTAATACTGTCTCAGCTCAGCCCTGAAGCTCAGCCCAGGAAGCTCCTCTGCCAAAGTTCACATGTTGCATAGGGTACGCATAAGCACTGGAGAAGAGGAAATATATACTTAAAAATTATCAGGCTCAGCGTGAAGAAAGCATTGGTTTTCAATGCAACTATGAATTAAGGTAAGATATAATTATATTTTACCTAGAATTTGATAGATCTGGATGACAAGGAATGGTGTGTCTCATGAACTTAAGGAAGGTTGTCATTACATAGCTCACAGAGTCTAAACAATTTCATTTGGGCAAAGATGATGGAGGCAACATTTATGAAATACGAAATTAGAAAGGGAAGCACTTATATTAGCTACAGTGGATCGGGACAAATAAATTCTGCTTGGTAACTAAATAAATGTGACATCTTGTGGTAAAAGAAATATTCAACCCTGCCAGAAGTCTTCAAGGCTAAAGCAAAATTCTAATAAATGAATGTGGGTGTGTAGTATTAGCACAGAAAGATGGACCAAGAAGATACAGCTCTTCTATTGTTCAATATTTTTGTTTGATATCTGCTAGGATTTCACAGATAGTAAACTCCCCAGCATTGCATGTTTTTAGTTTTGGCTAGTGAACCAYAATCATGAACATCAATGCCGGTGAAAGACGGGCCAGTACGGAAAATTTGGTAGAGAGGATAGAAATAGTCTATGTGGACATGTAGGTGCGGTAATGACAGAAATTCAAAATTCCAACAACCAAACTTTCTACATGACCACATTACTTAATTTCTCTGTGACTCAGCTTTCCATAGGAAGGATGTTGTACGAARATATCTGTTCGTTTTTATGAGACATTTGTGTAATACAGTGGCAGCAGTCTGTTAAGTAGCAGCGTGGTATAAACATCTATCCACAAATAGCAGTTCTCAAAATCTAGTCAGTTGGGGTAAACCCTGTGTGGCAGTGCAACTGATTAATAAAATAAATGAAAGAAAGCAACCACAATGAATTACAAGGGGATGGCAGTGCAGAAAAATACCAAACTGGGAGACGAACTGGGCAGAGTGTCTGTAAGGAAGAGAAAAGCTAAAATTTGACAAAGGAGATACAAGAATGACTAGTAAGTTGAGAGGTCTGTCATGATAACGTCATCTTCCCTGGAAAGCTCCATTACTTAAATTTCATTCAGCAATTAAAGGGTTACAGGCACTGCCCTCTAAAAGCTGGAGTAGATGATTTAACAGATTTCTTGTTTCTAATCTCAAGGATGCCATGACAACATGATCTTATTAATAACAAAACGGGGGGCAGGAATTACTTGAAATTACAGTACAGGAATACTACAGGAATAGATGCAATTACAAAGGCGCTGAGAGGATGGAGCTAATGGCTGCTAGAAACAACTGAAAACTGTGCACGCAGCTACAAACAATCTTCTGTTTTAACTGTCCCTTCAACAGAAAATACAAAAGAAATTTGAGTGTCCCTTAAGAAGGGAAGGTCTGGGAACAAGAAATACTGAGGAACACCAGGTAAGAGAAAACATGGGGAAAACGCTCAATTATACACATTTTAAAAGATGTAGAGCATTACTAATGTTAGTCTAAAAAGAAAGGGTAAATAGGCAAAATAACAGGTTAGAGGAAATACCTGTGAAACAAATTTTCCAAGGGTGATCCTAGGAGTTAACGTCCAGTAAGACGATAACCCCAAGCTCCCATTGCCCAGTAGGCATCTCTTGGGGGAAGTCTTTTCCCTTTCCAGCTCTGCCATTGCCCTTTGATAAGATGTCAGGCCCCAGGAACCCGGTGCCTCCTCTGCTGAAGTGCTCCACAGCCTTTGCTAGCATAAAAACAGTCCTTCAAATGACTCCAGTTAGCTGTGTGTGCTCACTACTATTCCCATACTGTTTATCTATTTTCCTTTCCTTGTGGCACATCTCTAGGGGCAGGACATTGCCTTGAAACCATCTCAGTTGTACAGGTTCTGCAGAGGACCCTAGTACTGGTACCCTTGCATTTGGTCACAGGATCAAGATCACAAAATCATGATCCCGAGAGGAATGGGTGAACATTTCAGAACCATTTAAGTGATTTTTCAAATCGCAATTTTAAGACCTGTGGGGAGTACAGGTGCATGGATCATACTCTCACACTATAGTCTCTTAAGTGCATAAGTCATTTCTGAAACAGAAATTTAGGGCTCTGGGTTGCTTAGGGTCAGATTTCTAAAGGTACTTTGACTGCTAGAGGTTCAGACTAATGTCTTGTGGGATTTTCAGAAGCACCTAAGTGCATGGTTCTCATTCAGAAGAATTATTTGAATCCGTTAAAATTGATTTATACAGGAACTAGGCACTGATTCACTCCAGGAAAATGTCTTCATGTAGCTCTCTGTCTTCATTTACTCAAGAGCCTGCACCAGTAAGGTCACGTTCATTTTTGTTGCTATTTAAGGAATAGCAGTAATAATAAATATGCTCCAGCAAGTCATTTGAGAGTTTAAGAGATGTCTAATGATTCAGGAGGACCCAAAGAGCCTCAAAATGGCTTGAGACCTTTGAGTAACTTGGAGAAAGATCTCAGCATGCACATCTGGAGAGCAGCAGCAGGAAGAAGAATGGGTGGTGTGGATTATTGAAAACTAAGCTTTCATTATCTTTGAAAGTTGCTTTTAGTTGTTGTTTATGCTTGGTTTGATATGAAATTACTCAGTGTTACAAGCAGCCTTAGGCTCAAGAGATTCGGGGAGGCAGAGTGAGTGTCTGGCAGATTTGCCCTGCTGTGGCCTGTGGTAGTGGCAGCTGCTCACTAGGCTTCTGGGTGCTGCCATCCCAAGGTCCAGCTGCCTGTGGTGGGCCATGGCTGCATGTGTAGGAGCTGCCTAGAGCTGGGTGACCTGGTCCAAGGAGCAGGTGGGACTCTAGAGTGCAGGCACCAAGTCTCCTGCACTGCTGCAGTGTCAGCCTCAGCAGGGTTTGTCCTCTCTGGAGTCAAGGGAATGAGCAGAAAGCATTAAAATATGAGTTTACTGCTTTTACTATAAATACACCAATAACCACAGAGGCAAACTGCCACAGCTCCAGCAAACCACACACCGCTGTGGCACTGCTCTTCCTCCTGGAGAGCTCTCAGCAAGTCTTCTATGTGGAGGGACAAAACTGGCAAATACAGGAATATTGCTGAAGGCAGGATTTGCCCAGGGCAATGGGGTTCATTCCACGGTGCCCACTTTGCTGTGGACTTAAAGCAAACAGTCTGAATGAAGCCACTAGCCTGGTCAGCTGGATGGCTCTGTGCATTGCCAAGGTGTGAGCACTTGCTCAAAATAATAGCTCTGTGGTTGCTCTGAAGCGCAGGCAGTGAAGATATCACTGCTGTCAGAGACATTAATAACTGTCCATGGGGCTTTTTATCAGAGCACATCTTTTCTTGATGCAATGGGCTAAACTGAAATTTGTGTTTAGGTTATTTGCTGTGCTTTGATTATCTCCAGGTTATCTCTCTAAACTTATCTGAGCAAGTGCTTTCCAATGCTATAAAATTTTATGTGAAGGTTAGAGAGGTGCTGGGGTTTTGGACTCTGTACTATCCCCTCCTGCCCTCTACCAGCGAAGCTTGATCTTTCCAAATATTTTTTTTTCACTAAAACTGTTGGTTTAAATTTGTAAATGTACAGGCAGCTCATCTCCAGCTAGTGGAGCCTGCTTCTAATTTAATTTGTGATAGATGCATTAGTTAGGGGACTACAAGCCACTGCAATATTCAGGTTTATATTTTTCTTAATCGTCGGTGGTTTGATAGGCTTCCATTTCTGAGTCCCTGATTCTGGATAGCTTAAAAGCTATGATTTTTCAAAGCCACTCAGCACCCTTCCTCTGTACTTGGAACTCCACCTTGAATTGGAAAACCCTCAAATGAAGCAGCCCAGATCACTGCTCACTTTTAAAAAACTTACCCTTAAAGTCTTGGGGGAAGCCTTCAGAGATTAAATCATCCAAGGGGATAAGCAATTATTAACTTTTCAGAACTCTGCCTATCCACAAAATGGTCCAACTGATTGTGATTATGAGAATAAATCACTCAAGAAAGAAATATCAAAGAAAGGAATTTCCTTACCTTAAAGTCATCAGAGAAGGAATTTGGCAGCAGGGAGAAAGGATGCACCTGGAATTACACCACGTCTGCTCAGAAGTGATGGAGGAATGGTGAAAGGACTGGTTAGAAGTAGAAAAAAAACACACAAGTTTTAACAGACAGAGTGCAGACTGGCTATTTAAAAACAACATCCCAGTCCCCAAACTGTGCTGCTTTTTTCATAAACATAACACAGCCCCTTCTCTAAACCAACCTCAGCAGCTACTTCTTGCTCTTCACAGGACCCAACTTCCTTCCAGAGGGTCCCATCCTGGGATCTGGGCTGCCTAGCGCTGGTGAAGTAGCCGGCATGAGGAGAGTTTGCCTTTTTCAGTCATGAGTTACCAAAGCAAAGTCACTGTTGTTGAGGCTAGTGCGTCCCCAATAGTTCGTTTCCTCTGCTTTCCTGCATATCCCGGGCTGTAAGTTTTTATCTGGTACCTCCAGTGCTGAGCTCCTTAACTGTAACTGGCTACAGCCTGTTTCCCAGGCTGATGTTTTCTCTTGATGTGGATACTCCGAGACATGCAAAAGCCACATCTTCCTGACGAAAGTCTGTTCCAGTCATCAGCCTTGCACTGTTAAACATGTATGTCTGATTTCTAACTTGGATATTTCTTGCTTGAAATTACATCAATTTCAGGGATTTATCATATGCCTGATCCCACGAGATTGTCACATCTGTTATCACCAGCAAATGTGATACTATTTCGTCAAATCAGCTTCTTTTTAGCAGCACCACTCTCTATATTTTAATGAGGTTTTTCCCTAGCCCACAAATCATTTCAGTGACTGTTTTCTATACTTTCTCAACCTCTTATGAAGTAGGACCCCAAAGTATGCATTCAGCCCCAGCACCAAGCTTGACAACGGTAGAATCTTCCCTCTCTCATTCCTTCCCTCTTGGTATCTCTTTAAACACCCAAGGATTGCATCAGCCTTTCTAAATGAAACCTCTGGGTGGAAACTCAGTTTCAGTGTCTGCTTGTGTTTGCAGAGGCAAAGTTTCCTAGGAGATGCACCTCCACTCTCTAGACACAGTCTTTGTTGTTTAGCTTCCATGTACACAGTTCTGGTTGAATTAAAACAAACTTGAATCATCTGAGGAGCTCCAGATTACTCAGATCTCTTTGAATCACTATCTGGTTCTCAAATTTTTTTATCACTTTACCTTGCTAGCTCTGATTTCCCGTCTGCTTTCAGACCATTGAAGAAAATATTGAAGAGCTTTAAGCTTTGGACTAATAGTCTCTGCCAAATTTTACACGCCATATTCCTGATTCAGTAAAGCTTCCTTCACTGACAGCTATTTTTTGAGATTTGACAGTCAGTCAGTCCAAATCCAATCATGTTGCTTTAGACTGGAGAGAGGATCAATCAAAAAAGCAGGTAATTCAAGTCAAAGCTTCCACATAGAACCTTTCATCAACCTTGTAATGTCATCAGATGACAAAACTAAAGCTTATTTTCTATAAAGCCGCACAGACTAACATTAGCTACCCTTGCTCTCTTTACTACTTGAATCTTATTTTGCCCAGGATAAGCATTAGGTGATATTGTTTCATCTTGCTTCCTTTCTTTGAATATTGGCATTATGTTGGCTGCTTCCAATGCCTGTAGAAGTCTCCTCATTTCAGGACTAAGTGAAAGACTCAGTTTAAAATAACTGCATCTGCTGGATTGGATGTACTTTTGACTGTGGGTAACTAACATGATCCCAAGCAATTCCAGAGACCATCCCTGCTGCCACCCTATTCTTAAAGCTAAGCTAAGTGAATTGCATGAGTCAGTTGTGCACAGGACTAAAAAAAGGACCCTGCCTCTGTTTAGCATATTGCTCATAAATCTAAGTGTTGTTTTGGGTATCATCCAAACCGTGTTAACAGCAGCCTGGTGATTAAATGCTTGTAGCTGGACTTGGTCGAAAGTGCCATGCAGAACACTACCAACGACTCATTTCCACCAATCCTTATTCAGTCCCTTAAATCCTTTTCTTTTCTTTTTTTCTTTTTTTTTTGGAGGGTTAGAAATGCCACCAGAAGCTATGGCATTTCATCTGGAGGTGCATCCCTACAGCCTCTCTGAGAATCGTAGGCAGGCAAGAATCAGATGGGTGTAGTCTCAAAAACACAACAGCAGCTGGGTTTGTATGTGGGTACAGTGGTCGCTACTCATCTTTAATGGTGAGAATGAGTTATGCACYCATATGGTTTCACAGGGGTTCCTGCAAAGCCTCCCGCCTTCCCTAGCCCAGTGTAACTCTGGATTTTTAACATGAAATTCTGACCGCATTGAGAATATGCTTCRTCTGCATGAGAAAAGCAAGCTAGCCAATGTCACCCAGAAATGCTGACTAAGGTGTGAAAGTTTTGAGACTTTTGAGTTTGTTTGGGAGTTAAATACTTTCTTATCAGCATATTGTGCAAATCTGAAGCATGAACCTCTGGCAGAGATCTGGTTTGGGTTATTTTTTAACTCCTTTTTCATTCACTGAGAGCCAAAGTGCTCATAGAGCTGTCTTCTTGGCAGTAAAGCTTGCAACATGGTACTTGGAACCGAAGTACCAAGGGTGATAACTAGAACACCCAGAAATGCAAACGGGGTTTCAATCTTGCCTCACCCAGTTAATGCTGTTTGAGAGTTGAAATATAGCTTCTGTTGTTTAAATGAGTATGTGAATCTGTCATAATCTCACTTCCCTATGCATTACATACAACACACACACTACAGAATGGTTGGGAATAGCTGAGTTGAGAAACACGATTTTCATCCTGCAGAACATAATCTTTTAGGCAGCTATAAACGTAATTAAAAGCAGAAGTTTTGTGGGGAGTAGACTGTAAAGCTGCTGGGGCAATCTGGGGAAAGAGAAAAGCAATTGAAGAGTTTCATGAGAAGCAGAAGTGAATGTATTTTCTGTATTCAGCAAGGGAAAATATCTGAAGGAAAGATCTTACAGACATGTGCCATCCTTATTCAGTATCCTCTATATTTTTCAGTTAACTTTTCCCCTTATTTGAATATTTATCATAAATGCAAGAGAGAAAAATGAGTTAAAGYTGACAGGGCAAAGACTATAGCACATACTGCAGTGATTTTTGCAAGACTGGCAGAGAATATCTATCAAAGAAGCATGAAGGTGGACATAATTAAGTTTCCTTGCTTTAGAGTTTAATAAAATTTCATCACATTATGCCTATCTGACATGGGCTGTTTTTTGTGAGCTCTTTGGAGTTTTCAGACCACCTGTTGAGAAACATGAGCTTATTTTGAGAAAAACAGTGTCATGTGAGCTACATTTTCAAAAAGAAGTGACCACATATTGCATATTCAAGATGTAGCAGTATCTTACCCTTTCCATTGGCATAGGTCCCATAGGCTTAGCAACCACTCGTTTGCTGGCAAAGGAAATAATTTACTATTATAAATGATCTCTACCAGTGAACTAGTGGAAATTACTTCAGCAAAAAGTACTTCAGGAGAAATCCTAGGCTAAGTGAAGTTCCTGCCTCAGTAAGGTCAGGGTTTCGTCCCGCACTTCTTGTTAATGTGCTCCTATAAAGAAGTTAACCATTCTCAAGTCCAGGTTTCCCTCCAAATGATGTCAGTAGAAGCAGGATATGCAGAAATCTGTCAGACCTTGTTAGGAACTGTATTTTCTTCTAAATTTGGACATTTATTGTGAGTCAAATGAAATATAATTTCATGTACAGATTCATACTGAAACTCTCCAGGGGAACTAATTGTGTTTCTAGACATGAATTAAGGGAGCGAGCATGGGAAAGAGCAGCACAGCCACGGGCCCTCAGAGAGGAGAAAGTAAAACAAAATAAGCTCCTTCTCTCCAAATTATAAACTTCACACCATACAGGTAAGCACAACCCAATAACCCTCTGTGGCTGCGACATTTTACTCTGCCTGCATGGTTAGCAAAGATGCCAAGAGAATACAAGCAAGCACCACTTACTTTTTTTCTTCTGCGTGTGAGAGGACTCTTGTCTGTCACACAGGGAGAGACATGTCTGCAAGAGGAGCTTATGTGGTAGAGTAGAAATCAGAGCACTTCACGGGGACTTTGTGACCTCTGTCCTGCTTTGTTGCAGAGCCACTGAGTTAGGAAGGAGCCTCCAGAGGGCCCTAGTCCTCTGCTTAGACTGGGGCTAGTTGGAGTGGGTTGCTCAGGGCCATGTCCAGCTGAGTGTCAAATATCTCCAGGGATGGAAATCTCACAGCTTCTCTGGGGCCATATTTCATTGTCTGACACCCTCACAGAGGAAAAAATCTTCCACATAGTAAGAATCTCCCATGTTGCGGCTTGTGGACATTGCCTGTTACTCTTCCAAGAAGGGTTTACCTGCTTCATCTCTACAGCTTCTCATTAGGTAGCTGCAGACAGCAGGAAGATCTCCCTTGAGCCATCTCTTCTTAAGGTTGATCTAATCTGGCTGTCGGCCTCTCATCGTATGCCATGTGCTCCTGCCTGCAAACGTCTTGGTAGGCCTCAGCTGGACTCACTCAAGTGCATGAGTGAAGATCCAAATGCAGAGCATGCTAGCCAAGTAGGAAAGAGGCTTGGGCACCGTGCAGATGGGCCTACCTGAGCAGTAGGGAACCAGGTTCCATGTTTCCTCCTAATCTCCCTTTAATTCTGCTAATAGCAAACACCACATCTCCAGAAACTGAGGAATTAAATGGGGTTGCAAGCAAAGGGCTGGATGGAGTCTGCAGGCAGGTTCAGTTCCCAGTTCAAGTGGAAATGTTCTGCAGGAGCTGCTCAGCTCATGAGTGTGACTGCCTGCTGCAAACTGCCTTCCCTGCGCTGTGCCCATGCCCTGAAACTACTAGCTYTGAGACTGCCTGTCTTCTAGCCTGCTTTTCCTGTGCAAAACCACAGAGATTGTTTTCTAATGATTATTGGCACTTCTCATTTAAATGTTTTGGGGACAACTACGCTTTGAGCTCTGAGAATACAAAGATACTTTAAAATGGAGTGCAAGTGTTTCCAAGCAGCACAGAAACAAAGTTTGAGAAATGACTACAAAATAAGAGGTCAGAACTTTGTGCCCCATGCCAGAAACAACAGTCTAGCAATGAGGCATTAGGAGAAAACGTCAATAGGGCCACATTAAATGTCAGTAGGGGAGTTATCACCAAGTGATATGAAACTTCTTGGGCAAGGATTGTCTTACACCTCAAGAGATTTTTTACTTCACTCTTAGCCTTGCAAGACTTGTTTTAAACATAGGTTATAAAAATTAATGCTATCAATGAAACATGGAAATGTAGGCTAGGATTGAACCTACTCCACTTCAAGTGTCAGGATCAGAAGTAGTGACAACATTCGAGTTTACCACTGAGCAATATGCCTCTGCTCTCAACACAGCCAAAAGGAGTTTTGCCAATAGAGTCAGTGAAGCCTAGAAAGCAGTCCAGCTCATCTTAAGGCAGATTTGGTCTGACCTGCATCTGATCATGGCTCTTTGCTGGCTGTATTGCCTACCTATCCCAATAACAGGAGACGGAAACAACCACTTTAGAGATGCTCTAAGTTCACGGAACTGAATCCCACTTTTCTAGTTGATGGGCTACAGTCAATGGCTTCCTGTAAGAAGGTTTTGACACTGTGACCAAGGGGTAGTTGTAAGTTGTGACTTTGTTGTCAGTGAGTTTTCTCTTTAATCTTAGCTTTAACAGATTGTTTTGGCCTTTGGTCCCTGGATTTCTGTACAGTATATCATGCTCAATTTCCCTTCATTTCCTACAGAGAGAGCAAATAAAAGATACTTAAGAGTTCTTTACCCAAAACAGGAGCAGACCCAAGGTAGTAATAAATGTTCTTTAAGATTTTTGATCCCCTGAGAACAGAAGTCTTTATTGAGATTCAAACATCACATACTGAGGGAGTGCAGAGGAACTATTGGATGCAAACGARCAAGCGCAGACGTCACAGGGCTGCCTCATGTATGCTAACCAGGTGGATGCAGTAAAGCCTCTGAGCTAACAAGCCCTGGCTCTACCCTGACTACCCTGTACCCAAGGCCAGGGCAGTCATAAGATGCTTCAGTGCTTGAAGGGAAGTGTCAATAGAGTTTCTCTTCTTTCGATGATAGGATGATTGAAAAAAAAATCGTCAAAGATATGCTTACACCTAGTGGATTATCGCTGTCCCATCTTTGCTACAGCCATGTCAACAGGCATCTGCTCAGGCTGAGCCAAACTCTACATCTCACACCCCAGGGTTAACGTACAGGGTTAGATCTGCTTTGTTGGTGTTGGCAAGTAACATACACTGATTAAGTTACATTTCAGTAACGCTATCATTTCCTGCTGAGCGAGGACAGCGCTGGYATTTCTCATGGTGCAATGCACCACCTACAGAGTTACTATAATGACAGCTTGCTGCTAGTTCTGCCACTCTTCCAATAAGAAAGGGTCTATTTGACAGCCTTTAAAATTCACATTTATTTTTTTCTTAAAATAAAGAATAATTTTCAATGAAGTGCACATAACAGAAAAGTCTAGACTTCTATCGGAAACTACCACAACCTCTGCAGTAATACAATTTTTGTGAAACCAAATAGTGACACAATCTCAAAGTGCCTGTGTTGATGAAGTTTCTCAGTATTGCTCCACAGCAGATGCTGGATCTCTCTCTAATATTTTTTTTCCCTTTTCATATTCCCTCTAGCCAAAAAAAATCAGCATGACGGAAGCATTCCCAGAAGCAACGACTGAATTCATTTATGATGAATATGCTTTTCTCTGTGATAAAATTGATATCCAGGAATTTGGGAAAGTATTTCTGCCAATATTTTACACTGTAGTGTTTGCCCTTGGCCTCTCAGGGAATCTGCTGGTCGTTTTTGCCATCGTGAAAGAAGGCAGTATAAAGAGCATCACTGACATTTATCTCCTGAACCTRGCAGTCTCAGACCTTCTCTTTGTGATCTCCCTTCCCTTCTGGGCTTACAGTGTGGTGCATGGATGGACCCTCGGGAATTTTCCATGCAAAGTTGTTTCTTCACTGTATTATATTGGTTTCTTTGGGGGCATGTTTTTTATCACTGTTATCAGTATTGACAGATACCTGGCTATTGTCCGGGCAACATATTCTCTGAAATCCCGAACAACGAACCATTGCCTTCTTATAGTTTTTGGAGTATGGGTAATGGCAACTTTAGCTTCAGTGCCACATTTTCTGTTTACTCAAAAGTTAGAAACTAGCTGCATTTCTGTGTACCCTGATGAGCTTAAGAATATCTGGACGGTGTTCTGCAATGTGGAATTGAACACCCTTGGGTTTTTTATCCCAGTCTGCATCATGTGCTATTGCTACTTTGGGATCATCAAAAGCCTGATGTCCTGCAAAAATCAGAAAAAGACACGAGCCATAAAACTGATCTTGATTGTGGTGGTTGTGTTTTTTCTCTTTTGGTCTCCCTACAATGTGCTGATTTTTCTAGAAACTTTAAAGCACTATGACTTTTTTGTAAGTTGCAACCAAGTTAAATCTTTGGACTATGCCATGCACCTGACTGAAACTGTTGCATTCAGTCACTGTTGTCTCAATCCTATTATCTATGCTTTTGCTGGGAAAAAATTCAGGAAATACCTTTATCAAGTCTGCTTGAAGTACTGTCCATTCATGTGTTTCTGTGGGCCCTGCAACTGCTACCAGGTAAGTTCTTCCACTAGTTATTCAGAAAGCATCGTGAACAGCAACATAACCRTAAACACCAATGACCGGGATGGCTCTGTCTTCCTCTGAAAAGCTCTGTGAAGGAAAAAATAAAAGACATGTAATTATGTCTTCCATCGGGCTGGCAGCCACTGGGAGATTGCCATTACCCATATGAAAAGACATATGACCTCAGTGAATTACTGGCATGGTTCTCATTAAGCATTAAATATTCTAAAATAGAAAATATTTTAAAAACAGAAGTAGTACAATATGTCAAGGCTGAGTATAGAATTGAATCAAGAGAGAGGAAGAGGAAAGTAGAAGAAAAAAATCAGCACTCTACGCCTAGACCAGAAGATGGAGAAGAATTTAGTAACTGAGGATAGGGAAGCTGTTAAATGGTTTTATCATGTAAGTCTCTCTCTCTCTCTCTCTCTCTCTCTCTCTCTCTCTCTCTCTCTCTGTGTGTGTGTGTGTGTGTGTGTGTGTGTCCACATATGGTGCGAATGTACATGGATGTAAACCCTTCCTCAAGTAAAGACGGTAGCTGACTGTTAGTAAAGGGAGATATTTTTTACGTTATATATTGACTTATATTCACATGAAAGTGATTTGGGCGTTATTGATTGCAATAAATGTGCAGTTTTACCTGTGCTTTCATACCTAATAAAATGCCTAGTGTTAAAGAAGAGCTCTTTCTGAATATGTGTTTAGTGCCAACAGCACATTTAGTGTTGTACAACTCGCAGTAATCAGAGTGAGAACTCCTCTTAAGGATTTGSGATCTGACCTAGAGGTGATCCAAACCGACAGGCGTCCCTGAGGACACATTTACCACCTGCACTCCGCAGCCTCCAGGTATCCTTTTTACTCTTGCAATGACAATCACTTTGGTGGGAAAACGTCAACCAGACAAGACAACCRAGAGTCTTTTCCCAAGGCCTCCCTCAAAAGGTCCTGCCATTATCTGCTATGAGGGCAAATGAGATTTTGTAGGCATTGCAGATTGGAAAACGTACAGTTTGCACCTACAAAGCTGAGATCATCTCTTCTTTGTAGAGATGACCAAATCAAGCACCAAACATAAAAGAGTCCATGTGGATGTGATCCTACTTCTATTCAGAAAAAACATTGATGGGACTGGCAAATATATCAAATCTGAATAAACACTCTCACTTTCTGATCAATACAAAGTGTTGTTCTAGCAATACCCATGCTGTARCCTTCCAGACCTAATTCCCACTATGTTTCTAAGGAAGCCTAGAGATGAGCCTCTCTATTGAGCAATTTTCCATATGCAATAATTCAACTAATATTAAATATTCCAATTTTTTTTGCTCCTGGACATTCAGCACAGTCTACAGAATAATGAATCTTCTTCATTAAATACTTTGTATTAGGTGTGAAAACATTATATGCACTCAGCCTTCAAAACTTCAACTACAAGCAGACATTCAGACTCCAGATCTCTTGACCAAGATCAAGTGTATTATGGGTGTCACCTGACATTAAATTACTTCTCAAAGTTCAGTCAGCCTAAGTGAGTCAGATAAGACAACTCTCTCCTCTCCCCCACCCTAAGCAAGTGATTCCCTGCCTGAGGCTGGTACTTTTAGAAACTGCTAAGATGTGCAGAAAGAAAGAGGAAGGCATTCTGACTCAGAACAGAAGTCATCTGCATGAAGTCAGTCTGAGCAGGGTATATTGCTAGTTGAGCAATGCAATCTCATTCGGCTTATTTTGTCTGCCTTTTATTTTTCAGGCAATGATGAGTTACTGAGTGGAGAGAATAACGGGCACTTTTAAATGCGACCCGTGTGTCACTGCCAGAACTAAAGGCCCAACCCCAGAGCTTTCCACTGGCTTTCCATGACTAGACCCAGCAGTGTCACAGGAACCCTACCGCTCACCAGCAAAGGCACCAGTCCTGTAACAGTGGCCATGTCTCCCTGTAGCAATATTAGAAAGGTGCCACTCTGTCAGGAGTTAGAGTACTCATGCCTTCCAGCTGCATCCTCACCCRGCAGCTCAGCCTGGCTGCTGTGAGTCCCAACCACCCCAACAGGCCTGGGCCCTCTGTAAGCTGCATTGTGCGAAACCGCATCTGCAAAAATCCTTCATTTGCAAGTCAAGTGTTCCTTCCAACAGCTTTCCTTTTTCCTGTCTTCCACACTGGGTAATGGGAATCTTTCAGRGATTATCAGGATGCTACGTATTTGGGAGTCCTTACACAGAATTTGCTATTTAAGTATAAGATCTCATTGCTCAATTTTTTAATGTTTGTATGGGATTAAAAATTTCAGGGGGGTTTCCAGGCATTGGTCTCTGCAGCCAGCAGCTGATTCGTGCTGAATTGTCAGAGACGCCTCCTCATAGCAGAAGTGGTAAATCTGTGAAAACCCATTAAAAAACCAAAATCACTCATTTTTGCTTTGTTTGCATTAGCAGGAACAGTCCTGTTGTATTTGTCCCTTAAAACTCTTCAGCCCCCAAGAACTGTGTCAGCACTCAGAGAGTAACCAGTAACAATTTGCCAGCTTGGGTTCAGCTGCAGCTGAGACAGGCACCACTGCTCCTTGCTGTACTGCAGCGTGGGTGCAGAGTTGCAGCCCCCTGTTGTGATCTGTGACAGTTAATATCGTGTGGTTCCCTGGGTTTGTGCTCATTTTATAGATTATACTCTTAGGAGGTATTCTTTGAGCCATTCATGCCTGACTGAAGGCCCATTAGTGTCTCTTTAAGTCTCTCCACTGGAATTCCAGTCAACTGAAGCCTTTATGCAAAGGTATCACTTATCTTTCAAAAACTCTGCAGCAGGATATTGGTGTTTYCCAACTCCTTGGTTATTTTACAATGTTGGATTTTTTTTTTCACATACAACAATAAAATTGCATCCCTAGACTGAATCAACATGTCCCAGAGGACCAGCAGCATCCAGTCCTTACCCATTACACATAAGAAATTAAAYCAGTCCATCAGGATGGGATACACCCTTTCCAGCTCCCAGAAATTGGGGATGAATTCTTGCTTCTGATATAGCTCCCTAAAATCTATTAATTCAGTGCTGGRACTGTCAAAGCCCTACTAGCTATATAGGCAGAAAGGTTTTGAACTGTAAGTGCTTCCAGCATTGAGGGATGTTATGTGGAGCTGCATGTGTATCCTCCCATAAAGACCTGCCCCAACAGGATGGAGTCAATACAGAGGTCTTGGGGAGGAAGTGTTGGCCCCTATGTGCAGCTAATATCTCACCTACAAGACTGGGAAAGAGGTTGTACGTTCAAGTCATCTTTGTCTTCACTCCTTTTCTAAGAAGATCATCAGTGAGCTACGTGGCAGTGCAATCTCCTTTCCAGTGATAGGAGGAAGACACACAACTAACTTCATCCAGGTAAGTTAGTTTTAACTCTTCTGATACCTTGGGTGCCTATGAGCATTGAGGCCTTGCAAAGTGTATTACAAATATTACTAAGGTATGTTTGTTTTGAGCACTAGAAGGGCAGTCGGAGCCAATGTACTTTCCAGAGACTTGGCTTCCAAAAAAAAGAAAAAATACCTTTGTTTGCTGCATCCCAACACCACAGCATAGACAGAGACAACAGTCACTTCACATGCATCATTTCTAGTCTATATAGAGGCAATAATTACTAAACTGAGCAAGAATTAGGGTGGCAAAATGTCTGCTATAATTATGTTTGTCTGAAACTCAGCTCCTTGATTCCGTAAGTTTTTCGCAGAAAGACTCTTTCCATAGCAAGTTCTAATCTTCTGTAGGAAAAATGGAGTCACAGAATCATGGAATAATTCAAGCTGAATGGTACCTCAGGAGGTCTCTAGTCCAACCTCCTGCTCAAAGAAGGGTCTGTTCTGAACATAGGCTAGGTTGCTCAGGGCTTCAGGCCATTGCTCTTGAAAATCTTCATGAATAGAGAGCAAAACCTCTATTGGCAACCTACTTCAGTGCTTGACTGTCCTTGTGGTGATTTTTTTCTCTAAATACTGTTGTAAACTCTCATTTCTCAGTGTTGTTTCTTGTCCTCCCACTGTGCACCACTGTAAAGGTCCTGGCTRTATCTTCTAGACAGGCTGCTCATGGATATTGGAGGCTGCTGTTATGCCCCCCCGTTAATGCTGGTGGCCTGTTGCTGCCAGGGCATGCTGTGGGCTCGTGCTGAGCTGCTGAGGCCCCCCTGACCTTTCCACAGAGCTGCTCCCTCACCAGGGGCAGTCCCTAGCCTGTGTCATTCCTAAGTTATTCCTTCCCAAGTGCAGGAATTTGCATTTGTCCTAGTTGAATTTTGTCAGCACAGTTTTCCTCTCCATCCCTCCGTGAAAAGGAATATAACCACCAAGAATTGCAGTATTTGACTCGCAAAAATCAGAACATGTTCTGGAACTGTTTCGAATCCACCCAAGAAGAGACCATAGTTCCTCCCAGGAAATATAACCTGACTAGGGAGCCCAGCCTGTGGATGAGGATGGGAATATGACACACACTGTGGCTACAAAGGACAACAGACTTTTAGCTAGCCCAGTTTTACCTTTCTCTAAAACCTCAAAGGTTTCCCTGATATAAAAATATGCTATAGCACGTTAGTTTACTCACAAAAGTGTGTGCTTGCGCAGCACCCTTCTTACATTTATCTGATGAGTAGTATTTGGTTATCTGCAAAGTGAGGTCAAGTATTTTCTGGGTTTAGTTGGAGTTTGGGGTTTTGAGGGGTGGTGAGCTACTTTTGCATCCTTTTCTTCATTATCAAAACCTTTTCCTGTTCCAAAACCACACTGACACTTGCATAAATCTTTTCCCAGCTGGGTTACAGTTTGAGTAACTAGTAAAATCTGAATTCAGATTTTTCTCAGCAGGCTTGTATCTATAATTCATGTTCCACTTATAAATAGAATGAACAACAGACATTTTTAGCCAAACTGTTTGCACAGAGAGATAAGGATATTGGTATCTTTTCAAGAGTCACTGCTAATCCCATTCATTCAAATACGACATCATAGTCCCCAAATCATAGCATTTATGTTTCCTTGTTTTTAAGCAAACATGGCAGCTTTGAATGCATTTTGTTGACTTCCTGAGGGTTTTAATTTGTACAAAGACTTTCAGGATTTTCAAAGAAGTAGATCAGAGCATCATACTGGGCTTGGAAATTGCTCAGTGGTGAAAACTGTAGTTTTCAAAACTGGCATTAGAAGGAGTTGCTATCCAGCTATTTTCTTTGGATTTAGAATTTTCCAGGAGTGGATATGAAATCCTGGGTCAGCCTTCTCTGAAGTTCCAAGKTTATATTTTATAGAGAAACTCTTTATAAGTGCACCGGTTACTAGCTAAGCTCTGTCATTTCCACTTGGTCTCTGCCACTCTGCAAGGTGCCATACTGCCATCTTGCAGGTAGAATAAAACCCTTGTCCTGGCAGGACACTGCATTGCCAAAATAAGGGACAAGTCCCATCTATGCAAGTCCCAAGTCCTCCTAAACATTAAAGAGCATACAGGAGATTTTCAAAGAAAATCTCAGTTACTGGCTTTATTCAGGTCAAATTCTAATTGAAGAAGCTGCCCAATCTCTACCCATATTTGCTTTTGCAATTCCTAGCTGATAATATCTTTATTCTGCAGTGATTACCTGAAGTATTGTGCTATGTTTTGCCAAAGGCCATTTACAACCTCTGCTGAAATAGCTGCATTTTAGTACTGAATGAAATATTTCCTGTATTAAGGATTTAGCCAGTCTTGCTCAAAGGAGTCACTGTTTGCACTTCAACATACTAAGCTCCAAGGTATCTGGAACTCTAATGAAAACCCATGACTTCTAAAGATAGTATTCAGAGATGCAGATCTAGTAATTGAAGCTAAAATAAAAAACAATTTTGAACTATTAAAAGGTATCTTCTGACATCTGTCACATACATGCAACTTCTGCTGACATCATGCTGTTGTCAATAATAAGATCCTAATTCACTTGGAAATTACTTTAAGAGCTTGGTTTTAAACACAGACACTCAAACCTTTTTTTTTTTTCAGACTTAATGGAAAAAGATTGTTTTGAATGTGGGAAAAAAAAAGTCCACCAACTGCTCCTGTATATTCTATATCAACAGTTATACACTATATTTACCATTCCTCTCCCTGCAGAAACTACTGTGAAATGGCTCCTAGGGGTCACAGGAAAATGGTTTGCTTGTGAAAAAGAAACTTAAAATCTGGAYAGGGTGGAAAAAAAATGGTAAAATACAAACCTCAAGTTTCTCATAATTGTATGTACTTGTCAGTACTCTGTATTCCACTCCAGCCCAACAGTCCAGCCCCAAACCATTGAGACCGGAGCAGAGCTGCCTGCCAGGATAAGCAGGCAAGTGCCAGAAGCTGCAGTTCCCTCAAGAAGCTTGCACTGAGGCCATAAATGCTACTTTTTTTTTACATTAAAATTAAAACCAGCAGCACGATGACCCAAAGAAACAGCAGTACGGTTTGTGATGACCAAGATTTGCAGGGTGTGCTGCAGGGCACTGACGGAGCCAATAAAACAGAACAGTAGATGGCTCCGCACTTCTGCCGACAGGACAGTTCCCTCAAGTGGCAGCGGTGTGCTGCTACTTCTATGTGCAATTTCTTTTGCCTAAGACTTTACTAAAACAGCTCTTTAGATATAAAAACTGCTTGAAGCCCCAAGCCAAAACTTCATCTATTTTTCAGGGCTCTATGCAGGAAGGAACAGACTAGAAGGAAATTGTTTCTCTAAGAGGCAGCTGGAGCAGGCTCTTGTATCACCTTCATCTGCAGCCCTTCATCATCCCCATTGCCCTGGTCAGTTGCTGAGCAACATAGACCTCAGCATGGACAAGGAAATGAAAAGCATTCCCCACTGGAGAGGCTTCAAGTAATATTTCTAACGGCCTAAAAACACTCAGGTGTGGGGAATCAGGTAAGAGTATACAAGAATTGGTTCTTCRGCATTTCCTAGGGACATCTAGGGCATTTCCTAGGGATAGTAAGAACTGGACCTCATGGTACAGACAGAAGACCTTCACCAACACGTGTTYTTTGCCCAAGAGGAAAGGTGTCTGAGCAGCCTCAAAGCTGAGTTTGTCTGTTTTGCACCGCAGCAGTATTAGAATTGATAAAAATAYGTCTAGGACATAATCTCCTCAGTGGCTTCAGAGCCCATCTCTCCACCACACTTTTCTTAATTTTAGCCCTTCTTCCTCTTGGAGTCCCAATTCAGGAAACTGGTATCCTCATACTGCAGTCATCCAGTTTTTCTAAGGGAATCCTCATTTGAATCATTAAAGATCATCATGGCCTGGCCCCTTGTTTACTTCCTTCTTCTTGGTCCCTTTGCCAGGTCCTCCTCTCCACAGCCTCCTGGTAGCAGAGGTTTCAGGAGGCCACAGTGTAAGTGAAGGACAAAATATAGGCTACCACAAAAATGGTACTGAAAACAGGGGCCAAAGTTTACAAGTTGAGAAAGATTCAAAAAAAGCAACTGTAGGCTGGTGATACAAGGCTAAAGGCTCCTGGAGCCAAGTATTTCCAGTGTTACCATCACCTCTTACTATCCCTGTAATCACCCTGGCCCATGCCAGCACTCACTGCCCTAATTTTGTTCCAGTCCTTCTGCCCATCGCTAGTGTCACTAATCTCTTTGCATTTCCACCAGGTGGTGCCATTAAACTCTATCTTGGCTTTAAAGTCATTTCTTGCCAAGCAGGACCAAGAGAGCCAAGCAATCAGAGCCACTGATGAACAAGTACAAGTATAAAATTTAACTGCTACATCCTAAAACTGGAAGAAACATCAATTTCTTCTAGTTTTTATGTTATTGGCATGTTGTTACTGAAKAATAAGATGTTTAACTACAAGAGGTTTCACCAATGATTCACAAAACACATTAGAATATCTTGTGAATCACAAAGCTGAGAGAGAAATTCCATTGAAAACCGATAATACTCATTCAGCGCATTTTCTTTGTTCTTATCACAGTTTTATTCCTGTACTCTGAGTGCTACTCTGTACCCCAGCTGAGTGTTACGCACGTTGAGTGAACTGAGTGTTACGTACGTTGCCTAACAGCTTGTCTTGAACAGGACTTACAGCGAAATGGCGTTTACTATGTAATAACAGAGTGCCCTYGTCTTAACAACACAGAAAGAAGAACATCACAGGAATTGGTAACAACAGTTCTTGGCTCTTCCTCAGTCTTGATCTTGTGCAAGTACTTTGTTTTTCTACATTCATGTTACAACTGCCATGCTAGAAACATGGCAGGAGAGGCTTGTTATATAGGTGTTTAGAGTAGGACCAGTCCTTTAATGAGCTTTTGAAGACTACCAACAGGCTACCAACTTGGGGGCACCACCACAAAGCAGACCGAAACCATTTATGCCAGAACACCATCGTCCTTTTGTATTTAAATTCAGTACAATGTACATGAAACAAACTGGCCTGCAGAGAGTCTGCTGTTCACTGCTGCTTTGCCTTTTTTTCCTTTGGGGGTGTCCAGAATCTAAAAGGGACATCATGGTGACAGTCAGGTGATGGTTGTGAAACCTAAACAAAAAATTGTATCATCTCAGGTGTCAACTGCTCCTCAGAGTGGAAACAGTGCAAATTTATCATCTTCCTGTACAGTTTGGGAACGTTTGATACGTCACTGAATGATACGAAGAAAGTTCCTTGTAGTGTCAGTTCACATTTAAGAATACAACTCATGTTTTTTGCACCAGTCATTTTTATTTTAAGTAAAATTCAGCATAAACAAAGACTATTTCTGTCATGCTTAAGATTTAAAGTTTCAGTTCTTTTTTATGAGGAGTGCTGAATGCAACAGCTTTGCAAGTACAGCAAGTGGAAAGAAAGCAAATTAGGCTGAGAAAAATGACAGCCAGTACCAGCCAGTTCACAAAATTGCCAGTGGATACAAAAGGTAGAATGGATAGGACTGGACAACTAGAAAGCAAGCAAGAAAAAATAAAAGAAAGAAAGAAAGATAAGAAGATACAGGAAATTGCAACTTAACATTGTTGTAATGCTAGGAAAAAAAAAGTCATGACCATTTTAGACATAAAGTTTGCAGGGAAATTATGAATGCACTGGGAAAAAACAGTGCAGATGGTGGTTGTCTCTACAAATAGGAAATTAATTCACTTCCCTTTTTAGTTCTCTGATCCTACTGAAGCAGTTTTAGTAATGCACAGTAAGTTTGGCATAAATTGAAAACTAGCARGAAGATAACTACACAGTGACTAGGTGGCACAAATACCTTGCTAACAAATAAGGATTGGCACTACAATGATGCAAACTGAGTGATTCAAATTCAACTCAGTTGCAAGAGAACTGCACAAGGCCTGACCATGCAAGAGGCTCCATCTGATGGAGGAGACTCTTCACTGAGTAAGGTAAACATCTGTGCAACTGTGACTTYGGCTAGATGAACTGTGTATTTGTCAAAATACTGATTTTTGCAATACTTCATTTTTTCCTTCAGTTACTGCCTCTCTCCAGTGACAGCCTCTTCTAGATGAGGAGTTCTCTAATAATTACCTCTCAATCATCTACCACCAGTCAATGCTGATACTGCAGAGGATAGATCACGCACTGGCATATCAATGGTGAGTATCTCTCAGCAACACTGGTGGGCTAGACAAGTGTATCTCTCCAATAATTCCTTTGGCCAGCCTCTTGTGCGTCCTATGAAATGGCAAGTTAAAGCTTTCCATAACAAGGGGAAGTGGCTAACATCTTCTATTGGTGAGAAGCAAGGTTTTCTTGGTCTGGGTTGTTCTGCTTTTTGWTTTTATTAAGTTCCTTTCTACTGGTTTTAATGTAGCCTTCACYTTTTCATACAGAGATTTAGTCTCCTCCCAGAGAGGCTAATCAGTTTTGGCCCACTTCTCTGTAGTGTTGTGATGCTCTGTTCATTTAGTCAACACCGCATACCTGATACCAGCTAGSCAACAGGTAGTTCTCCTCTTTCCCTACCAGCGTGTTACTTCYACAGCTACATCCTCTATGTCTTATTGAGATTGCTTCCCCCTTCTCTTTCAATGTCACTGTCTCATCTCATTGGGTTAATGGCAAAACATCCCTCTGCCWGGTTCTCTTGCTCTGAGTAGGAACTGAAATATTACATCCTGCCACATTAGAAGGGAATCTCAGAGCTCCCACAATATGGACTACAGTTATACCTAGTCCTTTTACTCTTCCTTYTCTCTAAGCCTTTGAAGACCCCCTCACTCACAACACCTTTCATCCATTTTCAGCATTCTCTCATTTGCTCAGAGACTTCTTTCTTTTTTCAGGTTTTCTTTTCTTCAGTTTTCCTTACGGACTCTACCAGGGACTCTTTTCATTGGCAGGCCATCAGAAGTTGTCTCAGGGTTCATTTTTATCCTTGTGCTTTTCATGAACTGGCAAATGCTCTTTTTGAAGTTCATACAGCCTAAGTTTTCATCGTTTCTAATCATACTCTCTCTTCTCTTTTTGTGGCTGGACATTCCTCTTTCTGAAGACACACTCTTGCTCAAAGACTTCTTATGAAGAAAGTACTTCTCATTTACTGATGTAACATGAAATGCATTGATATAGCAGGCTTCTGCAATGCTGCTGCTGTTTTGCAAGCCACTGTGGGCCAGCCACACCTCCATCCTACCACAGCTGCTTCACACAAAGAGCTTTTCCCACCCTACTCCCACAACAGCAGTAGCCCAGCAGATACAGAAAGATGCATTCAGTTGATTAAGAAGCATTCACGATTTGAGAGTTTTTCCTCCAAGGAAGAACTCTGGGAAAGGAAGTGTGCCATATAGGTCCTTTCTTCACGTCATGCGAATCATGTTAACCTGGCATTCATAATACTGCAGACTTGGTCTCTGGTAATGTTCTGACTGAAAAATCACAGGCATAACTGAATATATGGCATTTATGTTAAGGACATGTGAAGAGAACTCTAAAGGTTGCTGGTGGTGAGAAATCATCCCTTAACCAAGAAGAGTTCTTATGGAGTAGAAGGGGGATCATATCTAGATTCAATTCTATTCAGTACTTCATCCGGAAATCAACAAAAATCATCACTGATAGAATTCAAAGGAGCCATCCAGCTTGGTGGAGTAGAAACAATCAGTGGGATAAGACAGAGATGCAAGTGCTTGGCCATTTTATTGAGGCCCAAGTGTTACAGTTAAACCTAAGGAAGGAGAATACCTACAGAGCAAAAGGTGTTTCCTCCTGAAAAGCAGATGTTGAAAGAAATGTTTTATGCCATTGTTGGTGACAAACAGAATTGGTGCCCCTAGTGCACTAATACGTCAAAGAACAGATCAATGAGGGCCTTGCATGGACAAAAGAGCAGCAAGAGGAACAGCTTCTAATTTCTGTAAAGAGAACTGATGAAACTGGCACCACAGCGTTGTCTGCTCATCTGATGTCCACAGCTTCAAAGGACTGTTAGCAAACTGAAGAGAGGACATACATGATTTGCAGAAGAATAACCTGCACTGAAGGAACGTCTCCCAGTGCAAAAAATCTCCATCTGTGCAGCTTATGGAAGGTGACTGAGAAGCTATTTCTCATACAAATATTTTCTTCTAGAGAAAAGTGAAATCAGTGGATCTCACATCTCATGYTGTCTTCACATCAAGTCTCAATGCTTTTTTGGAAGAAACACTTCAGCTAAACATAAGTTACTGTGCATAGCAACAATGTCAGAGGCACATAAGATAGCAATAAATAGCATAACTGAATAAAAATCTGTACCTGTGTTCATAAAAACAGAAGACATCAGCCTAAAAGATACATCATCTCTTCTGAACTGAAGTTCTGCAACTCCTGTTACCTTACCAATTACCTCCTATAGCTCATCATGACTCTTCAGTTTCTGCTGATAACAAGCAAGCAGTATTCCCTGTTGAGAAACAGCTTTTACTCCACTCTAGCTGGCCTCTTGGGGACATAAATGAGAACCAGCTCTCTATTCCCTCCTCTTTGCCAGCTGCTGGCACAGCTGTTCTGCAGTAGGGACCATCACATTTGAATAGCACATGTCCTCAGTGCTCTTCCAAAAGTCACCCCTTCCCTGCTCCTCCCAAGATCCCAAAAGAGACAAACAGGGCCATCGCATTCCCTGGGAAACTACTGAGCTGCCCACCCTCTCCCCTGCCATACTATCACCATTTGACCTAGAACAGTGGTAGGGAGTAGCTTTGCTACAGGAGACATCCTTGACCAAGCAAAGAGCAGTGTGAATCAACATGCCTTCCCCCCTCTCCCCAGCCCAGAATAAGCAGGGGTTAGGAAGGTCACAGAATGAACAAAAGGAGACTTTCCTATCCTAAATCTATACAGCTCTTTTCTTCTACAATTACGTAGTGTAACTTGGAAAATCAGTTGCCTCATCTAGACAGACTAGGACACAACTCCTACAAACCAAGTGCTTTTCTCCTCTCTGTCCACTAGAAATAGTCCGTTAAATTTTATTTTTCAGAGTTTAAGATGCCTAATAAAAACTATAAGGAAGAATAAGGTTTCTGGCAAACGAGAGCTACCTAACGACATCTACTTTTAATGATTATTGAGTAAGATGAAGCTTTTTTCTTTCTTTTTTTTTTTTTTTTTAATCTCAGTAATCAAGCTTTCGGTGGAAAGCTTTTCTGAGTTTAAAGGACCTTCTCCAGTGAGCACTGAAGAGAGAAGCTTTTATGACACAATCTGTAAGGAAGTACAAAGTTTCCGCTGAGAGACAGAGCTATCTAGTGACATCTGCTTTTTTGCAGCTGTTGGGTATCACTGTATCAGCGGCACCTCACTGACCAAGCTACCTGGTGAGAAGCAAGTGATTCTTCAGCGTCAGAAAAAAAGAAGCTTCTTTACATCAGTTGAGTCGAAAGAGGGGAAAAAGGTAACATTTATGAAATGCAGTGGCAGAGGCGGTTGTCATATGCACTCATCATAGTGTGACTGCAAAGAATTATGTGCTTTTTTTCCTTTACTTTTTGTTGCTTAGATAATTTTTAAAGCAGTTTTCAAAACTTTTGCATAATCAAAAGTGGGTGTATGTATATTGTATGTGTGTGCGTATATGTGTTCAGCTTAAAATATGTAAGCCGTTCTGAATCTAAATGAGATTCAGATATGTTTACATGCAGTTATTGTAGAGTTGCTGTCTCTAAACTATTGCTACAGAACGGTTTTGTCCCTATACGGTCTCAGTGACTTGTAATTCAGATTAAATTCCACTCTGTGTGTAATGTAACAGAACTGTAGATTGAAAAAGTATTATATCTGTGACTACACACAGTAAGGGTCAGGTTAATGATAGCCAGTGTTCACTGTTATGTAGCAGCAATATACAGTGGAAAGAAATAAAGCACTTTTCCTCTGATTTCTCCATTCATAAAAATAAAAACAAAAGGGGAAGATCCTAACTCACACTTGCAAAAATCCTGATATGTTAGGATATGTTTCCTCTGATATGAAGAACAAATATATGAGCAACATATTTGCATTATGTATGATCCGGGCAACTTCAAAATAGTATCAGTTAAAACTCTATCTGTCCATCAGAGATTAGCATACATATGAAAATGACATATTCTTGTTATTCATATGGCCCCTGAAGACAGCACTTACTGAAAACTGATGTCACCCTTCAGTAAGCATCGTTTCATTAGAAGAAAGGGTCAGATATATTTTTATTACTGTTTTCTTTTAGTGATGTTTGCCTGATTGAAAAAACAGGTGAAACTCTTAACCACCATGAATAGTGGTTTTGCTTTTTACTTTATTCCACACAGGATTTATCCCTCTTCGATTTAACGCCTATGGGTCCGTATTTTTCATTCCCATTTGCTTTCCCTTCTACGGCTTGAACAGTGTTCTTGACCCGTCACACTTGCAGTGTTGCAAGGACTGAGCGCATGCGCATTAGGACTGTATTTTTGTAAGTGTGCATACGCATTCAACAATACTTAAATGTCCTTTAAGAATCTGTAATGAGAAGCATGTCAGACTTGCAAGGCAGTTATTGCTAATTACATTCTTTTCAATGTAATATAAGCTTGTGGAGTAACCATATAGTCCATACGAACTGAAAGTCACTAACGTTTTTATATTCCTTCATTCTCAGGAACAGGGGGAAAAATGAGTTCCTCAAGTACAGAGTCCTTTAAAGCCGAAATCTCAACTTTATATGACTATTATGATAACTATAATGATGCTCCAAAACCGTGCAGTAAGGAAGGCGTCAAGAGGTTTGCAGCCTCCTTTCTACCCGTTCTGTACACCCTCGTATTCCTGGTTGGGCTAATGGGAAACGTTCTGGTCATTGTGGTCCTGTTCAAATACAAGAGACTGAAGAGCATGACTGATGTGTACCTGCTAAACCTCGCCATCTCAGATCTGCTCTTCGTTTTATCCCTGCCATTCTGGTCTTATTTCACAATAGACCAATGGGTTTTTGGAACACCTTGGTGTAAAATCATTTCATGGATCTATCTGGTTGGGTTTTACAGTGGCATATTTTTTATTATGCTTATGAGCATAGATAGATACTTGGCAATCGTTCGTGCAGTGTTTTCCTTGAAAGCAAGGACTGCCTTCTACGGCCTGATTACTAGCCTTATTGTATGGTTAGTCGCTCTTGTAGCCTCAATTCCTGAACTTATATTTAGAGAATCTTTTAATGAACAAAATTATACCACCTGCAAGCCAAGATATCCAGGCAATTTCACAACATGGAAACTCTTTTCCACTTTGGAAATCAACATTTTAGGGCTCTTAATCCCTTTTATCATTATGGCATTTTGCTATTCCATGATCATCAAAACATTAGTTCACTGTAGAAATGAGAAAAAGAACAAGGCTGTGAGGATGATCTTTGCTGTCATGATTGTGTTTTTCTTCTTTTGGACCCCTTACAACATTGTGATTTTCTTACAATCACTGGAATTTACAGGAGTCATTAAAGACTGTCAAGTGAGCAGAAATCTGGACTATGCTTTCCAGCTAACAGAAATCCTAGGCCTTTTTCATTGTTGCCTCAATCCAGTCATCTATTTCTTCATGGGGGAAAAATTCAAGAAGTACCTAAAGATGCTCTTTAAGAACTGGCTGATACCTGGAGATATTTGCAAATGGTGTGGAGTTCACATCGCTTACCACACTGAATCTACCAGTTCATTCCACACGCAGTCTACTGGGGACCAAGATGCTCTGTAAGCATCAYGTTTCAAACTGACTGCTGAACTCACCTGAAAGCTAACTGACAAAAGCTGAAACTTTAAAAAGCTAAGCAACTGTGCGTGCATTTTACGATAAGTTAGTGCCTTACAATAACTTACTTTAGCTTTGATTTCTGCCTTTAGATTTTCTGAATAAGATGACAGAAAGTGTCCCAGATGTGGAACGTAGGAGATGGACACGCAATTTTTAACCTGCTACAATTACCAGTCACTGCTCAGGTGTAATAGCAGCCTCAATTTGCTGCAAAGTGCTGTGCTGCGCTTCTTATTTTTCACCAGTTGGCCTGGTGCAGAGGAGAAGGCAGAGGAGAGAGAACTTCTTGTCATCAGCAAGTGCATTTGGAAAATAACCTGGTTTATTTAAGGAGAAGGATGGTTATTATCATTTTTTATTATTATTTTGCAATTGATCTGCACTGAACTTGTTCATTTAAACTCTTAGTCACCTGTTACCGAATCTGCCAGTGTTAAATGTTTAGCTCAGGGAGAGGGTATAGCCTCTGTCGTTAAGGAGGAGGACAAAAAGCAAACTCTTCAGGACTCAAAAACAACTATTACAGATTATATTAAAGATATGTTTCCTCTTAGTTGCCACATGTACCTATGTGTAGGTACGTACGTAAGCATTTTGAATGACCTCATTGCTGTAATTCAGGGTGACCATTCTGTATTTTAATTAACACAGAAAATGTTTAAGATGTTTTTGAATAAAATGTTTTAAAAACTTACTTTCCAGCTTGTGTTAATAAATTTGAAATATCTTGGATATAGGTTTTATGTGACTGTGCATTTGAAAAGTACTTAGCACCTAGACTCAGTTTTATTCACTGGAGACATACCTCACAAAACAAAAGAAAGTAAACCCAGAGATTGCATAGGAAAGGCCTGTCAATTCAGAAAACAGACAGAACGGTAGTATTTGAAAACAGAGCAAAAGGTCAAGAGTGTGTGTGCGCCCCAGTAGTTTCTCACACGTCTATATGGTGTTACTCAGAAGTCTGGAACAGGAAGGGAACTCACACAGCAATACTTAGATCAGCCACAAGGGAATTTTGGCAGAAATATAAAATGTTAGGCAAAAATTATTAATGTGGTAGCAGACAAAATAGAAATTGAAAAATTTCTATTGGAAGATATTTTTGGTGTGTCTTTTTTGCTGGACCACAACCACCCAGCAGAAGACTTTGATCTTTGTTAGACTATAAGTAACAAAGTCCCTGCTCAGTATTCAGTGATGGCTACAAACAGCAGCCAAGACGTTCAAATGCGTAACAAAAGGGCTGGAGAAGAAACATAAAAATATCGTAATGCTATCGTTCTGATCACCCTTAAGAATAAAATGTAGATGGAAGCTTGCCTCCATGTGACCAATTGCATGATACAACATATTGAAAATAAAGAGCAGCAAGCTTAAATACTCGCRCACACACATATCTGCAGTGATTAATTTGGGGAATGCACTACTATCAGTAGTTCACTGACACCGACATCTTCACGCAGGGATCAGACATTGATGCAGATAATGAGAAAAGCTGTTGAAGACATTACTTGCACTAAGAAAATGGTCTTCCTCACAGAAAAAGAATGTTAATTCTCATCATTCAATACCTTACAAGCCACTAAATAGATCAGTTAGGAAAAATAGCCATATGGGGTGGGTTAACTCATCAACTGCCTGTTTTGAAAAGGAAGAGCAAGGCATACTGCAAGTGTCAGGTGCTGGAGAGTCACAGATGTCACCGAGTCTGACAACGCACCCCTCACAAGCCAGCATGGCATTGCTTCTCACAGATGTGACACTGATGAAGCAGGCACTAAGAATTATTAAGCTACTCATCATTTAAGCACTTGGAAGCAAGAAAGCACTCTGCTGTCGTTTTCTCTTGGTCTCGCTCTGCGATGCCTCTAGTTGGGAACAAACAGGCCCTCATGAAAGAGCCGGAACTGGTGGAAGACCTTGCTTATTGCCCGGAAAAGCACTGCTRGGGCTGGCATGACAGCGACTAGCATAAGCAATGCTTGGCAAGCCAAGTTTAGCTCAGTTGGTTAGAGTGTGGTGCTGCTAATGCCAAGGTCGTGGGTTCAATCCCTGTATGGGGGTTGGACTAGACGATCTCCAGAGGTCTCTTCCARCCTTATGATTCTTCTGACCAAAAAAGAACTATTCGCAGCTCCTCGGAAGGAGAGGTTTGGGGCCAAGGGCAGCCTTAAGGAGCAGCACAGGGGCGCTCAGCAGCTCAGCGGCTGGTCCAGCTCCGGGCAAGCACCCTGTGGCAGGGGAGGATGCTGAATCCGCTCATGTGTGGAACTAATGGGCCGCACCCAGGCAGTGCAACTTTGCTTTAAACGGAGCTAGCGTAAAGCCCCTTTTCCTCCCACCACTAACAGACGCTTCTAGCCACCACTCTGCTCGCACCCCATGCATAGGTGCGCTTGGTGCAGAGCGCCTGATGCAGCCAGAGATCTCCTGGGGGTGCATGTTATCCTGGTTTCTCTGCCCAGTGAACCTCTCCCAGTCCTCCTAGTAACCCTCAGAGGTACTCAGTGCACGTGCGGGGCGAGCAGCTGAGCTGAACCGTGTGCTCAGGGCAGGTTTGCTCCATCTGGTGCGAGGGGGAGCTCACTGCTCAGTGGTGGGCTCAGGAACCCACGTTCTGCGACTGCGGCTTACCAAGCCTGGACAGTTTTCTCCTTTCTGTCATTCCAAACAAACCCCTCCTCCTCCAAACACCGACCTTTTGAAAGAGGGCTTTGAAATCTACTGATAAGAAAGGACAAGGTAAAAGAATATTATTAAAGATAGACAAAAATAACACAGTGATTTTCTAAATGTCACTTGACCGAAGGTGTCATTTTAGCTGAACAAGAGTTTCCAAGCAACGAATGACTATACGTGCAGGTCTACTAAACCATGAAAGAGGATAGACAGACATTTGAGTGAAGCTAAGTTGAGTCATTCCTAAGCCACAGGGTTCCACAGAAGGCCAGTCCGTGTCCTCCACTCAGTTGCTCTAAACCGTCACAGAAGGCTGGGCAGGGGGAAAATCAGTTCAGTTATGCCAAAAATAAACAACATTAAAAAGTTAAAAAAAAAGTTCACGGGTTTGTTTTCATATGGCACTTAAATCACTGAGGTCCTTCCCTCAACATGAGGCTGAATTAGACACCTACCTTCTACTCCAGAATGYAGCTTCATCCCTTTTGACCATGCAGAGGAGGCACCATGGCAGTCAGCCTGTTCCCAACTCTCAAGTTGAGAGTCAGTCCTAGAAAAAGAGTAAGGAATAGCTGTTCTCCTTTCTACACTATTACTAGTTGTCGCTGCTCCAGCAACAGGTCTAAACACCTGGCCTGATGGTGACTGTAATTCAGTGGGCACTGCTTGACTCTWAAACTGTCATCAGGAACCCACACTCCTATCTTTTCCTCTAGGAACTTTTCTCTGTTTTATCCAGCATCTCTCTCTCAACATTGCCAGATACCAACTCATCAGGTCCCGTCTCTTACACAAATAGTTTTACTTGACTTAATTTACAGCTAGACATCAAAGGGCTTTCAGTATTGTCGGTCAAAATGATGACTAAAATGGTGCTTAAAAAATGCCTTTGGAGAGCATTTCACTACAGCAGGCACAAAAGCAGCTTGTAAGCAGAGGACTGCAAGCGAATACTCAGTATAACTATGTTGAGATTTCCACATTCACACAGCTGGTAAGAGCATTCAAAGGCAATATAGTGCTGGTCACTCCTGCAGTAATCTTACTCTAACACAGCAATGACATACGAGGTGTAAGGGTCAGTAATGGAAAAAACATTCCTAAAGGAGCAGGCGCTGTCAATGAGTAGACACCAAATCAGGTGCTTTGAGATAATTCTATTTTTTCAAAAACAGCAAGGTCTGTCAGAAAAACAAACAAAACCCTATCTTATGGGTCAGTCCATGACTCAAAGACAACTTCCACAGAAATGAGGCTCAAAAGTGGAAAAGCCTCTTGCCTGTTCCATACCAGGAAAATCCAGAGTCCCTTGCCAACCTCTGGACCAAGTTCTGGCACCATGGAAGAACGCTGCTGCTTTCTTTCCCTGAACATATCTCTTCACACATCCCTCCCATGCCTTGCTCAAAGCAAGACCGCTTATTGTCCAYGATCAGGGTCACTGATCAAAGGCTTTTCTCTTCATTTATTTCTGATCCTCCTTTGAACTCTCAGAAATAACAACATGTATGTGATCTCTGCTGAAGAGAGTAATGCCTTCTCTTATGCATAACTAGCCCCATGACCTTTTTTTTTTATTATTACTTGTTTAAGAGTCGTCATTTTATAGCTAGGCACAGAGCAAGAGTTCACRTTATGAAAATGACATGCATTTTTGAGAGATACTCAGGGCCCTCCCTGTTCTCCTTGGGAAAGGAGAACAGCCTGGAGATGGGGACCCCAGATCCGAGTTACCCACACTGTACCCTTTCTGGTAGCCAAATCTGAGATGCCCCAGCCAGAGAAGTCCCAATCTGGATCCAGATTCTGCAGGCAGGGCCATATCACTAATATGAAGGGTATCTGGCAATGAACGAATGAAGGTGCCTAGATAATGCCATCTTCCAACAAAAGCTGCTCTTCACTGGTGCAGCAGGTATTGTCTGTCTTCAAACACTGGACAGTGAGAATTCTTGTCTATAGATGACTGAAAGAGAAAGCATTTCATCCTCTGAGTAAGCACAACCCAAACATACGACTGATTAACCCAAATATATGATTGATAGCATACTCCTTTAAGTGGTTTTTTTGCATTTTTATTTATTTCWAGGCATCAAGACATTGAAAGGATTTGTGAATTTTAGTTTCTTGCTTCTGATTAACAGCAGGCATTCAGTATATATCACACAGTAACAGCACACTGCAAGCTTTTCATGATTTCAGGCACTGCAAATTAAAAATTTCCATAGAACTGACATTTCTTTTAAATTCCAACAAGATGTTTGTTTCCTTGCTTTTACTTTCAAGGACTTCAGCAAGTAGTCAACAAACTCATCTGCAAGAAGCTGATGTGTTTCTAGAGGTACGAAACCCTCATGAAAAACACTCTCAGTTCTSCTAGCACCTCGTTCAGCATGGACTGAACGAAGGTTGACTTTACCAGATCTGCTCTTTTGCAAACAGCTGAATTGGAAGTTGACAGCAGCACCAGTTGCACATCTCTTTATGGAAGCATATGGGACTCTTTTGCATGTAGACCTGGCACTCCTCAAACTATCCCCACAGAAATGCTGCGGTTGGGAGCAGGAAGGTTGAGGAGAGTGTCCCTCCACTACTTCTAACCAGTGTCAGTCTTGCATACATAGAAAGAGCAGTACCGGCTAGCAGGTACAAAAGTACCTTAATCCAAGTGAAGAAAGACTGCAATAGATCTCTGTATTTGCTCAGAACTGATAAACTGAAATTTGACCACAAGTAAGACCATGACCGCAGACTGAGTGACTTGTCTTTTCCGCTACCAAATTATGTGTTAAAGGACATGTAAAGAAGAGAGAGAGAGAGAGAGAGAGCGAGAGAGAGAGAGAGAGAGAGAGAGAGAGCGCGCAAGTGAGCACAGCTTTCCTTTTTGCTTATGCACTTCAATTCCTTATTGGTTTTTCATGAGGACCAGGAATAGCAAGAAAGTAAGGCTGGGTGGTTGGAAGGACCAACAAAGTTGTCCACTGGCACTGCAGCATCACTGCTGAGAAGCTGCAGAACAAAAGCCTGCCCTTGCTATGAACAAATCTTGTTTGTGCTTCTAGAAGAGTGAAATTCATAGCACAGGGCAAGCAGACAAGAACCTGCAACACTACAGACAAGGGGCTGAAGAACTTACAAAGGGATAGAAAAAGGAAGCACGGATATAGGCTGGCTGTCCTCTCCTCAGTTCTGCTTCACCGACCTACCCCTACACAACGCAGGTCAGTACCCACTTCTTTTAATCAGAAATATTAGAGAACCACCAAAATTCCTTGTGGGGAAACTGGCCCCCTCTTGCCCTCCTCTTGCTTTTCAAATGAATGCTTACACCACAGCCACCAGCAGTTCAGGATAAATCCATTCACTTCCTCACCAGCCTAAGTTCACATTCGCTGCAAGCAGAGCTCACGCTACGGGATGTCAATGTTGTGACTGTACTAACAATATTTTGTTTCAGAAAGGGCAGTTTCATGACAGTCTGAACACTGGAAAGAACTGATTTTTGATGACAGCCGCATGGGCTAATAATGATCGACACTTTAATCTGATGCTGACATTTTGATTTTATTTCAGTGTCAGATTAAAGCTATTTTACAGCAAGTGCAGCCTATTTTTCAACATTACTCGAATCTAATGTTTCATTATTACTGCTCTGAATTCTTATGGAAACTTCATTCTGATGGGGGGAAATAATTTCAAAGTTCCTTGTGGACCAAAATTAGAGGAAAGAACTAGTGGATTTGTCTGGTTTAACAGACCATCATTTGTTAAAAATTGCAACGGAATAAACCTATAGCGTAGCTCAATCAATAGCTTGTTCCATATACCCACAGGCATGTCCCAAAATTAAGAAAAAAAAAAAGCATTGAGAAAAAAATTTCAGTAAAGTGATGGATGCTACAGTAGAAGACTACCAGAGAGTAAAGGAAGAATTGTTTTGTTTTGTGGGGTTTTTTTTTAAACAAACACTACTAACTTCATTCAAGAGAATTTGTCTAACAAATTAACTTTTCTTGTTTCTACATTGTAAAAAAAACTACACTGATTTATAGACTCCATAAAAATTAGACTGTGTGAGAGAAATTAAAACAATCAAGCCTCGAATTAGCCTCTAAGAAAGGTCAATCACTAAGGAATAATTATTTAACAACTTATCTCACTGCCTTAGAAAGGAAGGCAAGAAGTGTTTCAGCACTAGATATCTGAGATACTGTCAAGTTTTTCTTTGCATGTTTTTTAAAAAAAAAAAATCCAGGAAAGAGTTTGTACAGATTGATGGCAACTATTAGCTGCATCACAAACAAGAAAAAAAAATGTTTTTGTAAGGTAATTCACAGCAGAAAGCTCAACCATACAACATGACTGAATGTGATCCTGTACTTTCAAGAAGGCACATGCCAATATCTGTGCCCGATTCCTTAACTATCATGCCAATACATACTCCTGGGTATGTGCAGAGTTCCTGGAAAAAAAGTAAAAGGAACTCTAGAAATGACAACTATTTGTACAGGATTAGCCGTAGAAAAGCCGATACTCACTTACAGTGGAGCAAACAGGCAGCTTAGCAAACATTTATTTTAGTTAGTGACACCTCCTAACAAAATCTGGCATGTTTTTCAGACATGAGGCCACAAGATCCCACAAAGTTACTGCTCTGCAGAGAGGACACCAAGCCAAACCAAAACGCAATCAAAGAYCAGTGAGACCAGGCACAAGCCACATCTCCCTAATCAGTAAACAGCACAAGCTAGGGGTGTTTTTTTCCAGCAAGAGCAGCAGCTGCGTCCCCAGTACAGGAAGCTCGTACAGACCTACCAGGCAGACGTGCCCCTTCGAGGAAGGGCCCTGCTCCGTCGTGACGGCAAACGCGCAGAGTCCCAAGCAGTCAGACCGCGGGGCACCGGGGCAGAACGCAGACGGGCCCCGCTGTGTTTGTGTAGACAGTGCTTGTGCTTGGGGAGAAAGAAAAAAAAAGAAAAGAAAAAAAGCAGTTTTACTACATGCAGTTTGCTTAGTAGCCCCAAGTTAGACTGCTCCCATTCCGCACTGGCTTCCCCAGTGTATCAGGCTGCAAACGTCAACTAGGCAGAAGTAGCCCCAGCAAGTCAGTCGCTACCTGACAGAGTCGATAGGCCCCAAAGAGACTGCCCCAAAGTACCCTTATTCTTCACCTCTCCAGAAAACAAAACAAAACAAAACACACCTTCCAAGCATCTGTTCTCAGCCTTGCCAGGGATTTCAGTCAATTCACCTCTTGCATCTGTTACCTGCACATAAAGACTGTGCCCTCCTTTGTAAAAATACAGCATTCTGCATGTGAAAAGTACTATATTAAAGCTAAGTATTTGTTATTACAGAGACAGAAGTCTGTGTGTTCATYGCTAAACGTCTTGTCATGTCTCAAGTTGTCAAGAACCATGCACAGGCTTACTCACAACCCAAGAAACTTCATCTTCTGTTAGATGTCTCCAAAGAAGATGAAAACAACTTCATCATTACACTAAAACAGCTGGGCAGGGGGAGTTTGAGCAATTTCTTCTTAACATTTCTCAGTCAATAGGTGGTTGCTGTCCTAACTTATGAAGCTTTTCACACAAAATACTCACTCCTATTAAATTTGCTTGCAAGCTTTATTTCACATTTTGACATTTCTAATCAGCAGGGGGTTTCACCAATTTGCATGAACACACTAAAACAGGTAGCAGGAAAAAACTAAATAACTTCATAAGAACAGGAACATTCTTTCCAAGTCAAACCAGTATCAAGTTTTCACTGTCAAAAGCCATCAAAGGCTGACAATGAGTGAGTAAGCCCCAAAACTAAAACACAATGTGGAGCAAGGAATCGAGGTTATTAAAAGAGAGCTGATACTTTTATATCATCTTGATTGCTGTACATCATTAGGGCTTGGGTGGTTTTATTTTTTCGCAAACTGAGTCATGGCAATAGAGCAGCTCACAGTTGAATCAGCCATCAAAGCTGGGTCTCTTCCACTGAAGAGAGGCTAAAAGCATTGAAATTCCACCTCAACTTCGTAAGAAATAACAGACTTCATCTGAAAGTTTCAGGGGCTGAAATGTAGAAAGGGATGATCTGCTGTGCTCATCTCCAAAAGACAATATGTGGCTAAACGGACCTTAGTCAAACTCAGTACTGTAACTTCTACATTWAAAAAAATCTATTTTTAATACAGGTGAAAAAGAAAATAAACAACAAAAAAGTGAACTCCCTGGGTATTTTGTGTTTTATTTATTTATTTTTCAAACTCTGACTGAAGCACAAAAGGTAATCCCATGGCGCAGACCCCGACCAGCTCATCGCACAGAGATGGGGTAAACAGCCAGACTCCCTGAATGCTCTTTCACCCACYGAGCAAACAGGTACAGCAACATGGCTGTATTTCTGAAGACATTTGCTCACTAGAAACTGGAATGAAACTAAACCTGGTATCATCTAACCTTACTATTTTGTGAACAACTGAAAACATGTGACGCACTTCAAGAACAGTGAGAAAAAGTATGGTTCCTACTCTGAAATTGCCACAGCAAAATGTAAGCCAAGATAACAACAAGCAGTTGGGCAGCAAGCAACTGCAAAGCTAAGAGCATTCACAACCTTCTGGTCAGGCTCATTTTTCTTACATTTTAGATATATTTTCCTGACTCGGCACATCTTGCCTGGGGAGCTTAACCTTCATACCAGCTCAGCTCCTTTCTTCCATTCTGAATTTTCCACTTGCAGCTATGAAAATATGAAAGCTACAGAGCTCAGCATCATCCACCCTTGTCCCTGCAGTGAGATGCAAGGCCATACCCTGCAGCTGGCTGGTGCCGGTGGCAGGCACCAAAAGAGAAATCCAGTTCTTCCACCTCCCTACTGCCAACCTAGGTTGGTTTTGTGTTGCTGAGGTTTGGAAAAAAAAGGAAAAGAAAAAATCACCACTATTTCCATGATACGCTATTATCCTTTCCCTTCTGTCTTCACAAAGCTTCTTATCTGGATTGTATTTAGAAACCCTGAATACTCTTGCTTGATTGTACCTCCGTAGCATTTAAGCATCCTCATCAACACTGTTCCTACAGGTATGGTACAAACTGGAAACGAGCTACACGTAAGTCAAATACACTACTGCTGTGATCTCATTTCAGTGATTTAGCACAGTTTCTTCTTYTTTYYTTTTTTTTYYTTTTTTTAAGAATTGGGGGAAAAGATAAAAGTCATTTGGGTGACTGAGGCATAGCTAGCTTGTATTCCTGTATTTGAACTAGTGGCACCTTCTATCCAAGTTGCCTTTGGTTCCTAGGTTGGGTGACCAAGCTTAGTTTTGTTTTTTGGCTTTTTCAGTAAAAGGGGTGCAACAGGAGTCCAAAATGTGGCTAATACAAAAGCAGAGGGCAGTTGATATCAGATAGTGAAACTCAGAAAGGATCCATAAAAGCAATTGGCTTTCTTCAGCACAACTCTGAAGCCTTTGAATCAAACCAAATGAACTAGAGAGGTTACACTTAACAAGTAAACAAAGAGCTGCTTCTGCAGATGCTAACCAGACTCAGTGCTTTAAAAAAAAAAAAGAGTCACCTCTGCAGGTGTCTACGTTTGGCTGCAGTCCAYAGACTCACATTGCTTTAACTTAAATTTTTGAGGTAGATAATGCTCTGGATCAAAAAGACAGGAAGAGCAACATAGGAATGCACCATGGCAGAAATCACTAGAGGAAGTTTCACTATTGAATTCTCACAAGTTCCCATAGGTTCTCAGGTTCTTCAGAACAGCGGATCCACCTGTCTGCAAAAGGGATTCAGAAGAAAGGAGAGAAGCATAAGCAAACTGTACACAAAGGTATTTTTGGTCCAGCTCACAAACTAATAATGGATAGAAGGAAGGGGTGGAGATCATTTTCACTTCAGAGAACMGACTGAAGGAAATTTTTTGGGTTCCTCTCCAAATAAGACTTCCCTACTACAAGAGGAAGAACCAGAGACCCCAGGAAGAACGAAACAGAAGAAGCATTTCTTATCAGAAGTATTACAGGGATTACCCACATTTGCTAGGCACTTCCCTGCAGTATGCTCAGATCCGTGCTCTGGCCCACAACACAGCGGCAGACAACACTGTGAAAACTCTCAATTAACATATAGTTAGGTTGTGAGCCCTATAGGACRTTTTATAAACAGAAATACAAAAACATGTATACAAATAGTCAAGGTGTGAGCCTGAGTTAAAAAAAATACATATACTGTAAAGGAAATCAACTGAAAAATCCCTTCAAACCATAGATACTGCTTGCATTTTCCTACTGGCTTATGCATCAGTATCCACCAGACCCACTCCATTCTACAAAGGCCAATTCTGTGGGAGGGTCTCATACTCAACCCTGGAGTAACTTACCCAGTTCCTTTTGGGGGTATTTTTTGCCCTTGTCTACAAAAGAAAAGTAAGTTAAATGACTGATATGCAACTGCAAACATGCTTTTAAAGTGCAAGATCATATCAAGATGTTTGTACACAGTYTGCTATGAATGCCTGCTGGGGACTTTTATGATCAAGACCACATTTCCCATTACAACATTAAGGAGTACAATTCAGAAGCAGAGCCTTACCGGGACCTGGACTTTGGGCTCCTGTACACACTTGGCTGCCAAAGGATGGCTATATGCAGTAAGGTCCAAGACTGGAATTCTTAAATACCTGATTCCTTGCCCGCATAGACACATATCCTACAGGAAGCAGATTGCATTACCAAGGACCTGAAACTATCACTGATTCTGCAAAGCCTCCCTGTAGGTAACACGCTCCTTCCAGATCTTCCCTGAAGCAGGGGCTCTGGGTCACTACTGCCCTGTTTTGGTAATAAGATAAACAACAACAACAACAAACTGAAAAGGGATTTTTCATCATGTTCAGCAAAAGCAGGACAACCCTTCTGATTCCTTTCCCAATATTTTCCTCYATTCAGTCCAATGAGTCCCAAGATCATTTCTTCCTGCCTAGTTTTGTCTTCTTTTTGAGGGAGAACCATTAAAGCAGGCCTCATTCTTCTATAGCTTCCAGTCCCCTTCATCACATGATCCTTCTACCAGGATCTTGAGGTTGGCTACCATACTTCTAAGTCCAGGCCTACAAAACAGCTTTCTTGCAACTTGGTCATTCTTTTCAGAAAATGCTGTTGCACCATGTGGACCAGGTCATTTGGGAGAATATATTAGCCTTTCATATCCTGCTGAATCTTCTCTATTTTGCTCTGCACATCTTAATACTTGTATAAATCCAGTCCATCATTGAGATAAAAAGATAGAAGGCCCAGAACAGCAAARAGATACTTCACATTGGCTGTGGACAATTAAAAGTGATAATGGGCTTATATATAGCAATGAAGATTTCAGTTAGTAGTTGACAAATTTTCAAACCATAAAACACTCGAACCGCTTGACTGGGATCCCCTTCACAACAAGTTTGGAAGAACAAGTCAGATAAAAACACTAGGTATGCTCCATGTTCAGGTGATGCTGGTTTAGGGCAGAGAGGCTTACAACTAGATTATCTCTCACAGATCTTTCTTCTTATATTATCTGTTAAAATGGTATTTGCAGACTGAGAAAAATACATACAAAAACAGACTAATGAGAAAAGGTGGGGACTGTACAGCAGTCATCAATGGGAAGCTATGCTACCGCATTTACAAGCGGAAAAGGAAAGATGAGGAGTGATTGCAAAGCCATATAACTAAACACTTTCAAGTACAGTTTCCTGTTGGTGAAGAGATAAAGATGCCCAGTAAAGAATCAAGTTGCTTCAGAGGTTCAAGTTAGGATCTGTCAGCACTGCAAGCAATTTTCTCACATCTGTATCCATTGCTTGGAAGCAGTGTGAGGAAATTTTGCTGGCAAGATTGAGCTTCCTAGGAAAAGCACTGGAATGTCTGTTGTCTCCAGCGATTTTGATATATCCTAAATTAAAATATAAGGAGACTGCAGTCATCTAGCTAGTTATCTSACTGCAAAGTGCCAAGCCCACCTAAGATGCAGGGCAGTTGCCTTCCCCTTGCACTCTAAGTTCAGGGCATGCAAAGAGATGGAAAGCAGGGAGCTAGGGATAGCCACCACCTTGTACAGAATTACAAAGGCTAGAGGGGATGAACAAGGCCAAGTCTCAGCCCCATGATGCAGAGACTATCGTGTTTTAGTTATTATCCAAGAATATAATTATATTATGAACAAAAGGGAAAGACAGCAGTCTCATCTCTATATTAAGAAAGAGAATACAACCATATAGTGCATGCTGTTCACGAGTTCAGATTCACYTACTTGCTCATTCATCCCAAGCAATTGCACTTAAAAGGTCTTTGCTCCTGCAAAAGCATGATTACAGTTTAAGTTTACAAACCACTCCAGGACTGGAAGAGTATCTGTGCTAAGCCAAGCCCTCTACCTCCGCACTTTGCAGGCAAACTTCCAATAGCATTCCCGCACACAACTGCACGCTTGCTTTCTGCCTGTGATCAGTGTAAAATCTCCGTTTCTTCTCCCAGAGCAGTTCTGATTCCTAAGACCAGGTTTGCACTTCTCTGTCAAAAGCAGAGAACACTGTGCCCATTATTTAGCTACTGTGCCGCTAAAGCCCCTGCAAATTCCCAAGGACAGGAAGGAAGGAGCATCTGCAGAGCCACAATTTTAGTGCTGTAAACAGTCCCTCCTGCCATGCCTCCAGGGTCAGCTGGCTCCACTGAACAGCCCATACCACYGGGCTTTAGTATCTGGGGCAGATCACATAGCTACCGGGCAGGTACGAACCAGGGGTCTGGCAACATATTCACTCCACATCCTTCAGAAACAACTTGAAACCAGGCTAGCCAGAGCTTTGACCACTGCGCCCGCTAACACCTCACAGCCACTCTTCCACTATGCGTTTGGCCCTCTATCAAAAGATTTTATTTCTGATTTCACTGACACCTCCAGGACAGCCAATAAAATCCTCATTAGAGGACAGGTCGAAATTACTGACTTACTTGAAACTGCAAAGGAGCAAATGTCAAGCYGTCCTATTTTCTACCACACACTAAATCCCAGCAGCCCACGAATAGAAAATCTGGATTAGCTCCAACCATGCAGTACCAGCAATGGTGCAGGCACAAGGAGCTGGTGTGCGACATGGGCAGGGCAGCACACATACCCCACCGCACCTACAGCCACATCCTTGAGTAAAGAAACAGTAAGAGGCTCCCACATCACACTCTAGTGATGTGCTCCAAAAGCTTGCTGTCACAAAGATCTCTCCTCTGCCCACTCAAATATTTATAAATACTAAGCCACTTGGCAACCTCAGCGGTGTTTTCCTGTGGGCAGATCAGGACTAGGAATCAGGGCCGCAACTTTCAGTTCCTCTCTATAGGGAACAGATCACTTCAGACTRCAGTGAATAGGCAGGTGTATTAGTTAAGCTAGATAGAGTCCTACATGGCGGGGGAGGGGAAGTTAAATCTGTTTTTTCCGTATTGTTAGCATCATTTCCATCCAGACGGACATCTGCCATCCTTGCTGCAAAGYCTCTGTGCTTGTAAGACTGCACATACAGTTATAGCAAAAAGTGAGGTGTTCCAGAGTGCACTGTTTTCAGTGAGTGYGATGTAAAACCAAACAAAGTGAGAATAAGAGCTACAAGTTGATCTTCTTTTCCACTCTTCTCATAGCACTAACTGCCAGAAAAATAAAAATACTCCTGGCTGTTAAAGCACTGTACTGTTGYAGGAATAATATCTAAATAGTACTGTCATTCTGCATACTTAAAGCCACAAAACCCACAACCGTTATGAAACTAATTCTGTTCCATTCCTTACTTTCAAAACCTGGCTCAGAGATACTTTTTACTAAACTAACTGAAGAGCATGGTCCAGAGTCTACACAGGGATGGTGCCTGGAAAAAAAAAATCTGGATTCAGGACAGAACATTATTCCAAAAATGAAGTGTTTCAGGTCCTCCTACTGTACACACAACCCTCAGCAACAAGACTTCACATTTGGGATAGAATTTAACAGCAGAAACTTTGTTTGGCTCAAGTGAACCACAGCTGCCCAAGCTGGAAAGCCACTAAGGCAGGCAGCCCATCAAACACAAGTCATGCACACAGAGATGCAGATCCTCAAGGGAATGGTGCTCCCTTTCTCTCCTCTCTTCAGGAGAGGGAAACACTCCTCATTAACCCTCATTTCAGAAAAGGGGGACAACTCCAGGATCCTTGCAGCCTCCTATAGATTTGTTTTACTCTGCTTTACACAAATCTTCCCAATACAGAAAACAAATGGGACTGTCCTGATGGCATGAACAAAAAAATCCTTGTCCACAGACATTTTACAGTACCCTTTCTCCTTGACACTAATTGCTTGCAACACTTCCTCCTCCTGTTTTTCTCTCCCAAATGAACACAGAAAAGATTTCATTCTTTAAAGAACCATTTTAACAATGTTATAAAAATTCAAAGGAAGCAACTTGACAGATTATGAAAACATTTAATTTCATCATCTCAATTTTTTTCCTTTAAATCTCACCAACAAGTTTGCATGATTGACTCTACAACCATGAGAATCAAAACAAAAAAAGATTCAGACTGATACAGAAAGCCAGCTTTCTCAGCAGTGATTCTGCATCTTTGCAAATATCAGGTGCTTACAAAGATCATTAATTCACTAGAACAAAACATAAAATGTCAACTAGTAACTAATAAAGAATTAAATGCTTTGACTTAAAACTTTCAGCTTCCAAAGCTCTGGCCTGTGAAAAACTGGTGTTCAGTCCACTATTAAAGCAAACAAATGAAAAATCAGTTAGAAGGACAATTTAAAAGTGGTTCATTTTAAGACTTTATTCAGTAGGCAAGTTAATCGGAGTCTATGGTCCAACCAAGAGAGTCCACATTTCACCTATGTCCTTGCACCTATTAATTGATTCTTAAGTCTTCAGAGATAACAGAAGGGAAGCTGTAAAATGGCTCAGAAATGTGAGCATCACCCAGCATCATATCAAGAACAGCTGCAGAATTRGGATCACAAGGTCCAATATCCACATTGGTGCTGTTTAGACTAGCTTGCATTTGAGTGCTCTTTCCTTCCATTCCTGTCTTCACAAGAAACTAACTCAAATTTTCAATGGTTACAATGAAAAGGGGACAAGATCCACTCAATACTGGCAGCAAGTCAGTGCAGACTAAAACAGTACTGAAGCTAACCAGGTATTAGAAGTTGGCTGAAAACATCAACAGTCTATAGGCAACTCTGAAGTAGCAGCTCCTCTGCTGCACACATCAGCAAACAGCAACCAGGACTGTGCACATCTTCATACACTTTTCTCCAGTTGCAAAAAAGGGTAAATAAAAAGTGTGAGAGGGTCCTTGTAACACAGTCTCCAGGGCTATGTTTTTACCAGACCTTGACACCAATACTATCTTTCAGCTGGGTTCAGTTTCACATTCCAAGGTCAACTTTAATGCTACATTTTTTTTAAGATAATTTTTGTATTTAACTCTTGCTAGTTTAAAAATATCAAAAAATGGAACTGTTATGAATTTAAAAACTTGCCTCAGCTAAACAACTTACCAATTAACACCGACTCTTTCAAAAAAAAAAAGAAAGGGAAGTATAGTTTGAGGAAAAGGGAAGCAAAGTTGAAGAAGATAAGAAAATATTAAAAGGAAATATTAAAATCATTATAGATGGTTCAGCCATGTGTCTCTCACAAAGAGCAGAGGGGCATCACTTGCATACTGCGTGGTTGCATTGATATCAGGTCTGTCTACAAATTCTATCTCGCACATCCGGGTGCTACAAGGAGAATTCTCCAGCTCCAACACTGTTATATTGTTTGGCACCGAGGAAACCAGGATATTGCTTGGAACAAAAAGCGTTAACTGAGGCCCACGGGCTGGCCAGTAGCGACCAAGATTAAAGCCATTGATCCAAATTTGTCCCTGTTAAAAGAGAAAAAGAAAAAACAATCAAGTTTTAATAATTTGATGGTGATCATTTGACTATATAGCCTTATTAAGTATAACACTCTTTGCACAGTAACTGAATTTTCTTGATCTCTTAGTTTGATAGAGCTAAACACTAGGAGAGAAAATACATTCAAGAAATAGTACAAACAGTCAAACAAATCTTATTTCCTTGACAAGTGAAAACCATTGTTAACATTTAAAATTGAAGTGGTCAAATACAGTAGTCATTCCAAATATGGTAATACTTAGGAAAATAAAATGACAAGTTCCTATCACTGAATTTTGTATTAAGTTTCAGACCAAAGCAAACTTGAAAACTCTAGCTGCTTGAAGCTGACTACTAAAATGAGAAAAGTCACAAAAATGAGGGCAAACCTTAATTCTATGTTGTGTCTTTTTGTGAAATTATAGGACTATACTATTTTCATAGCCCCTTCCTGCTTTATGATTTTATGAAAAAGATGCACAGCTTGTTTAGACAYGAAAKTCAGATGCTTATCATCATCAGATTACTTGGACAACAAAAGAACTCGTGAAATTACACTACTGAGCACTGTATTTTATTTACTTTTGACCATTAAAATCTTGAGGTTTTCTGTTAGTAATTTAATTTCAATAAAACTGTGGTTAACTTCAGATACAACCTTTTAAAATAACTTTTTATAATGGAGGTAGCCAGAATCCCTTAGCTCAGAATACCTAACATTGTAATGCCTAAAGATAAAAAATAAAGTGAAATTAGGCAAGTAGAAGAAAAAATAGTTATTTAGTGCGTCCACTTTCTGGTGTATAAAGTGACACAAACGTATACTTTTCCAACAGTCTTTAAACTGATGACCTGCAGAAAGTTCAGAACAATATTGCAAATGAATTCATACTGAGTCAAGCTGAATCTTGATTCATTAAACAAGACATAAATAAGGGTACAGGTCTGGTCTGAAAAAATAATTTGCTTATGCTCCTCACAAGCTTCCTTTCAACCACACACCAGACAATTAAGATTTCATTAAACAAGGAAAGGAATGGGAACAAATAAGTTCATCTGTGTTTTCCTCTTGCTTTGATCTTTAGTAGTCAAGAATGTAGAAGAAAATAAACAAATTCATGGCACTGACGCACACTGGTAAGAATAAAACTGAGTCACTGGAAAGTAAGAACTTAGTGTACTCTTGATGACTTCTAAAATTGTCTAGGATAGCTGAAATTGCAAGAAAAAAAGCCCTTTATAATATTCCAGATATTCAAAATATTACAATTGTGCTTCCATAAGTCCTTATAAATATTATTGCATTTTCTTTTACAAGTATTTCTGAAAACAAACTCTAGGAAATTTGCAAGAGAAATTTTATAAAGAGTTGGTAAATTTGCAAATGCAGGTGAGTTATTACAGCTCTTTATTCACTTCCGTGGAATAAGATCCTATCTTGCACAGTTCTACCAAGGTGTTAAACTTCAACCTCAACCTTTTTTTTTTTTTAATCAAATTTATCTTGTGTTGTGGTTTGTTTTTGCAGTATTAAAAAGTCAAAGAAGAACTGTTTATTAAACCTCACTATTATGCTTCTGCACTAGTTTTAGGAGAAAAGATTGCATTAATGGAAGCTCCCCRAACATGGGAGATGAACCAGTGGGTGTATCATAGGCCCCAGCCCTATATAAAGTAGTTTAGTGTAGGAATCAGCTGCATTAGAGTTTAACTCAGGAGCTATGATCAGATAAGTCTCTACTTCTGATCTTAATCAGTTCCTGGCTATATCTCATTTTTCTAAGAAAGCTATGAACTTAAGTTCTCAAATCCAAACTGTCCTTATTAACACTGCAATTTCTAAAGACTGCACACTTACAAATTTACATGTCCAAAATCCAGCAAATCACATCCTATATGCTGCCAAAAAGCACACCTTAGACAAAAAAAAA
>NW_028185040.1:3317605-3342888 GCF_003343005.1 Rhea americana | reverse complement strand
AAAAAAAAAAAAAAAAAAAAAAAAAAAACAGTAAACCTAATCAAGGCAGGTACACTTAAAGGCATTGCATTTCCTCAAGTGATGGTGGAAGAAGTTTTGTCAGTAATGACAGTTTCCAAAACCGCTGACGTAAACAATCTACAATGCAGGTCATGACTGTTAATGCTGCACCTGTCTGCTTATCATGTTCTTTTCCTTAACATGCTGAAGTAAAATCAGCATTAGATCTGCATGTTTTTCCTAGTAAGTGCCATTTCCATAGTTTTCTAAGTAATCATATATTTTGGTTTTAACTCCTATTAAGAATCCCCCTCCTCACTTTGGCATCAGCAATTTTTTACTGGACCACTGAAGTAATTAAGGCCCAGATCCAATAGGATTTGAGTGGAATTTAAACTCTTACTGYCTTCTGGTTTACAGGCATTTACTCATTGGTAAAGTTATCTGAAAATCTTAGTTTCTGCTTGCCTCCTTGCGCTGCATCAGCATCATCTCAGTCTTGGATATCTTGTTATTTAAAGCTATGGCTTAGTCCATATCGCCATTACCTTATCAAGCCCGAAGGATCAATCCAACAGTCCTACTTACAGTTCATCTGGGATCTCTTCACCTAGACTCCTTTAGAGGGGTCAGACAATATGTAAACTAGAGATCGCTATTTTCAACAGATCAAAGGAGGAGATTCCCATCTATACATAAGACTTATTGGCTTCATTTCCCATTTCAAAGCAGGTTTTGCCAGCAGGCAGATATGGTCAATCTCTCTTCCTGAAGGATGTCACTACTCAAAAAAGAATTTGTGATTCATTGGATGACAGGACTTTTTTATTTTTATTTATTTATTTATTTTTCAAAAGTCCCAGACTCCAGTCTCTGCAAAGGACTATTTTCGAATTTTATTCAGGGACTATGTCAGATACAGGAACAAGGAGCAAAAGCCAGACTTCCTCATGTTCAGTGCTGGCAACATTAAATGTCAGCAATGAATCAGGGTCTCCTAAATACTAGGAAGTGCTTTAACCACTAGAATAAGTTATATAGACTACCTACACCTCCTTCACCTACTCTATTTTGATAGCAATAAGCAAACAAATGGCTTCAGAAAAGAGTAGTTTAACCACCTAACTAACACAGGAACTTCCCTGAAGCTTGCAGTTAAGTGTCACTCCTTTCAGAGTGCACAATTTTGCTGTCTGGGCCTCCCACAATCTAGTTAAGATGGTCCTTACCCACCCTGCTTGCTGGCTATTTCAAACCTTGCACTATGAAAAGATGCTCTCTTCTGCTCTAGTTATGCCTGTCAGAGGTTCTCACTAACAGAGATCTGCCCACAAGCTTCTCATGGCAATGCTCTTTGATGCATTCAGTCCACTTCTGGGTAACCTCCAGAAGAGAGGCAATAATATCTTCCAAATACTGGACCATAAATATGGGCATCACGCTGCTGTTGCATTTGCAGCCTAATTCTCCCTATGATTTGTAACAGGATCTGTAGGTCCTCACACAGCCCTGCAAGTATGTTCTTAGCTACCTTTAATCAATTTGCATAATCAGGAAAATGGCCGTTAGCATCTCACTTAACATAAAGTAATTTTTATTCTGGGACAAGACATGTATTCACTTCTTCCCTTCAAAGAGCTGCATCTACTCCACAGCTCAGGTCAAAAAAACCCCCCTTCAACTAAATAAAGCATTCCTTAGTAGTCTTAGTAGCCTGACAGGTCATTTTCCTCACTGCTGGAAAAGTAATTTTTTGTGACATCTCCTTTTCTAGACCAACACCAAGCATATTCAATACAKGCTTCCTCTTCTTAATGGTTTATCTCCAGATTTACCTAAAGTAATCCATTCCTAGTCATTTAAATACATTTGATACACCTCACAGCTATAATCTACTGATTCAAGAGAGGTGGACTTCGACTTTTCATACAAGTTTCAGTAGCTTTTTGACTGGAATTCAAGCTTTTACTACAAAAAGTTATACCTTTGTCCAGCCAGGAAACTTGACGTAGGTGTCTTGAGGCAAATCTGGAATCTCACCAGGAACTGAAAGTCTACCAGTGTAAAACGTGGGTGCTTCATAACTTGATGGATTACCCACAGATCTCTGTGGTTGCTCAGGGTGATCATTAATGTCACGGTTCACTGCTCCATCTACATCTAGAGGATAGATTTCCCATTCTACAAGTATATCTTGACCAAGAGTTAAATTTGAAACTAGACCCTAGGAGGAAGGAGGGAAAAAAGAAAAAAAAACATAATTAGCTTCACGTTATTGAAGTTATTTGGCTGCAACTATAAAGTTGGGAATAAAACTCTGGCTGAAGCAAAGCACTTACAATAACTGACAATCTGGGTATGAAAAAAACAATCTGGGTATGAAAGCATCTGGTCTTCCCTAAATCATAAGCTTTGCTTAAGTATAAAAGGTTTCATTTTTTCTCTGTTAAAAAGCTGATCCTCTTCAAAGTTAGAAGCTTGGACATCAGTGAGTTTAAATTTCAAACTTTTTTCCCATAGTTGTGAAAGTTTATTTTACTTCAACATGAAGACATGATCCCAAAAGCCAGGGCTTAATAAAGAGCAGAAAAGACACTAAATACCTTAAGTCTTGAGATACAATCAAGAGATTTGGTAATACTGAGTCAGTAACCCAAGCCATTAACCTGCACAATAGCAGAGAAAGCAGTATTTACTTCCTATAAACCTACTACAKCTAACATACAGTATCAAAATATCAGTGCAAGACAAATAGTTTGCGGCTCTGATTCAGTGAAATACTTTAAGCTGACAGTCAGCTTCAAGCCCACAAGTCTTGTTTCATTTCTATGGAACTGTGTGCACCCTTGAAGCACAGCAGGATACTGTAAATGCAAATGCAAGATAAGTTCATGAACTTAAAGAAAAAAAAAAAAGAAAAAGTCATTCTCTGAGTAAAGGCACAAGCAACACCATGTTTTCTATGGTCTTGGAGAGCTGACATGGTGACATATGCCTGTTCTCTGACATCTAATCAGAATTGCACTGACTTCACAGTGCTCATGCTGATGACTAGACTTAACAGGCGTTCTTTCTTCTTTTACCTAAATGCCCATTTTGAAGATAGGAACTTACTTTTCGTAACACAGAAAGAAATATCTGCACAGAGTTTAAATAGTACAACTTTCTTGCAGAYCCTAGACTTCACTCTGTTTGGCAATCAGTTGAAGTAATGCAATATAACTTTGGCCAAAACTTTCTAATCTCTATGCCTATACCCATCTTTAAGCACTAAGAATGGTGTGATTTTTAAATGAGATCATAGAATCATAGAATCAGTAAGGTTGGACGGGACCTCTGGAGATCATCTAGTCCAACCTCCCCGCTCAGCAGGGTCACCTAGAGCATGTTAGACAGGGCTGCATCTAGGCGGGCCTTGAGTATCCCCAGAGAAGGAGACTCCACAACCTCTCTGGGCAACCTGTGCCAGTGCTCYGTCACTCTCACAGTGAAGAAATTCCYCCTCACGTTCAGGCGGAACTTCCTGTGCTTCGATTTCTGCCCACTGCCTCTTGTCCTGTCACACAGGACAACTGAAAACAGTTTGGCCTCGTCCCCTTGACACCCTCTCAAATGCCTACTGATTACTCTTGCTTTTGTCCGTAGTTGAATGCATATTCAAAGGTGCCGATATGGAAACAAATCTTCCAAGCAAAATAAAGATATAGGTGGCAGTGAGTATGCGAAAAAAAAAATAAATAAAAACCACACTTTTCCTTCGTGTCCTTCAACAGCAAGACTTAAATCAGTAGGATATTTTAAAAACAAAAAAATCTTTCAATATTCTTTCYAAAAGCTAGATGGTCCATTTCAAACTCAAAAAAGTTAGGGAAAAAACCCCAGTGAAACAAAACCCACAAAAGCAATCACACTTGCTTTAAAACACAGGATTTCAAAAATAACTTTAGAGCAGACTGTCCCACTTGCAAAGTTGCAACATGTGTAAAACCCCTAAAAACTAAGGCATAATTATTCCTTGTTTTTAAAATCAACACAAAGAACACTGGCCTGAAGGAACAGAGGTCCTGCTTTTAGAGGATTGTTCTCAAAGTGCACATGCCTAACTAAACTTGCTTTCATCCTTAATCTTTTAAAGGCTGAATACTGGCTTTGTGTGAATTTCAACTTAACACAGCAACATCCAGCACCTGCCTAATCCAATTTCTAACCCTTCATTTAGCGCTCAGCACACAGGTTTCCTTATTACCTGGACTGTTCCCCTCCACACCAAAAGGTACCTTTGTGCTGAATTTATACGAAGGCAAAACACTGGGGAACTAGCTGCTCTCTCTCGACATTCAGATAAAAGGCAAGATAACACGTAAAGACAGCACAGAGTTGGCACTACTGCTGTCCACTAGATTTATATGCCACAAGCTCAGTGAAGACTCAGTTGCTGATGCRTGAGCACTGCAATATTTGTCTCTCCTCTTTCTCTTTAGCAAACATCACGTAGCACTGAGGATCCCACTAAGTCTAAAACAAGCAAWGTTTCCCTTTTGCTCCTGCCCTTTCCAGTGTTATTTTAGTCGTATCACCACCGATGAGAGGAGGTGACAGTTCCCAAGTGCAGCATGGATTCAGAAGCATTTAGAGGCTTTCTGATAGTTATTCCTAAAATTTGACCAATSCAAACCTGAGCTAGAAACTTTGCAGGGTAGAGCACATGTGAGACAGCCTAAAAATTTCGCACGGGTACACTGCTGATAAATAAAATTGAACATGGGAACAGACACAGAAGCATATAYGTGTATATACACAAACACACAAATACACCCCCAGGATTCATAAGCCTCAAAGTAAGGTTGAGATCTAAGTGGAGTTCCAGCCTATTTCTGAGTTTATCCTAACAGTTTCGTACATCTTAAGATGTTAGCTATGTGTTCAATTCATCCTGAAAGTCTTGTGGGCGACACTTTGGCTGGCAGCACAAGTGAACTAACAAAAAAAAAAATTAAGATGTCTGTCAGTTTTTAATTCCACTTTGATTTTGATGACAGAAAGACTCAAATGAAAACTACTGAGTTTTTTTTATTTTGAGGTAAAGGTTACAGCTGTGTAATCTTGATCCTTTTCCTCTTTCCCACCCAATACTTTCTTTTCAACCTCTAGAGAGARGAGAAAAGGAAAAAAAATGCCTAGGGCTTAACTGACTTTACTTACCTTAAAGTCATTATTGTATCGACCGAAGTTGACTCGGCCCATATTCTCTACCAAGATGTCCAGATTTGCTCCAGCCTTCCCAGTTATATTTATCACAAGTGATCCATCCCTTTCAAGGACACCCTGAGGAACCTGTATGAATTATACCAAAAGGAGGAAGACAATAACCATTGAAAAAGGACAACAACCTGTTGTTTGTCTTTTCAGCTTGCATCAAGGAAAGAAAGGGAAGAAAGGAAACAGAAGTGCAAAAAAAGAAATTATCTCCCTTACGTCCTCTTTCACTTGAGCACAATTAAGCTCCCATCAATATTTAGCTTTATTTATTCTCATTTTCGGAAATAGGGAAAGAAGAGCTGGGAATGACCACAAAGGCTATGAAAATCTGCACAGATCAAAGAATAAAAACTAGGCTGTCAAAATCCATGAACTGATATTAATTCTTATTAAGCAGGAACAAAATTTTGCTAAAGGGAAGAAAGGTATAGTTTACATCCTGCACATTATACTACTTTTTTTAATTTGTGGTCAGAAGCCAGTTTCATAAGGTAAGACATAAGCTCAGGCTTCCACTTCCTCTTACCCTCAAAGGAAAAAAGAAAAAGGAAAAAAAAATAAGGAAACACTGTAGAAAGTTATCAAGCATAGATGTATCATAAATGTATTTCATGAACCTGCAAGTGAGCTCTTCCTTCTAGGTATTTTTCCACTGATGTCATAAGCCCGCATTAATATTCAAATATCTCAAAAGTGGAAACTATTGCATTTTCCTTAGAAATTATAGATAAATGTTTTTATTTTCTGAAATACATATTAGTATTTGGTATGAATCAATCATATACTTYCTTCCTTCATCTGATTTAATATGATTACTTAATAGAGTTATTCTGGTAAGCTGGAGAGAGGAGGAGAATCAAAGAAAAAGGCAGACTGCAATCATGTCTTTGGTGAAGGCCTTTCATAGCAGAAACAGACACTAGAAGACAACACTTACCCCATCCACAGAGACATAGGCACGATCATGAACTCCATTTAAAGGCGAAGAGAGTTGTGTTGGCTCTGTACAGTTTTTTGGAAGTGTAGTTCTGTACAATACAAATCCAAAATACTAAGAAAGAGGGAAGAAGGAAAAAAAAAGATTAATGAATCAAGTTAATCTATAGCTTCAATTCAGGTCACGAATTAGAAACATCCCACATTCCTGCCCACATGTTCAGATTCAAACATTACCTGTCATTCACTTCAGATAGTGTCTACCCGAGATACCAGCTTGAGATTAGAGTTCACTTTGACCTTTAAGTGATAGGTGAAAATTTCAAAAAGTTTCCATTTTTAAGTGTTTCATTTGTGCATTTACATAACCTTAAAAGATAAGAATCTTGGGTATGAGGCATTTTCTCAATAAAAACAAAATAGTCAATTACTGACAATACTGAGGTCTTCATTAAAAACACTGAAAAAATCCCTTCGTAATTGAATTTATATAACAAACTTGTCACCCACTGTCCCAAAATTGACATATTAATCAGATGGATATTACCTCTTTTACAGACTAGCTGATTTACATCAGGAAAACTTTAGAATATTTTTCACTAAGTTATCCAGTGGGGGTGGAGGGGAAAAAAAAAAGAAAAAAACAAGCCACAATCTGATTTGTTCTTATCACAAGTGAAACATAAATTAAGAACAAAACAAAAAATGCATTGTCTTTCACCCAGTAGCCACAAAATAATTTATCTGCAAGACTTGGATTTTAGCATAGCTGTGACAGGAAGAAGTGAGAGTAAACCAGTTCCCGTTCTCTGTAACTACTAGCATCATTTGCAATAAGGCACCCAGAAAAATGGAGGTTGATGGGGCGGGAAGAGGAGCACAAAGATGCTGGAAGCTCCACTGGCAGCCCTCTTTTCTAAGGCAAGGTATTACAGGTTTGAAGGCCAGAAGACAAGTGAGAGAAGCCCACTAGAAAACATATCCTGTCACAACCTAATATGTGCAATTTCTCTAATATCGCCATATTAGTGGTTTGGTCAGGAAAAATCTGAACTTTGAACCCTTACTTGAATAATGCCTTACAAAATATTGCAGGGACCTGCTGAAGTGCTTCTCCCTTTTCTCCCTCCCCCAGCTACCACCACTATCACATGATCTGGGAGTAGCTTATTTCAGCCACAGGTAATCAGCACCAGTGTTCCTGTCTGTGATAAATTCAGCACAGAAGAGAGGAGCAAAGAGAGGAGAAGGGGAGTCAGCAGAAGCCATAGTAAAATGCAGAGACTGGTCCTTTTCCATCTCAACCAGTGAGGTGAATGCCCAGGGCAGTGGGCTGCAACAGCTCCCAGAGATCACTCCCAAAATTTTCCCTTACCACCTACTCTTGGCCTACCAGATATTTAGTAAAAGGGGACTAAAAGTAACCAAARCATCCAGCCCCATTCTCCAGGCTCCCCTGCACGAGCAAGTGCTGTCTCAGCCACTGTTCTCACTCTGATATARAAGCAGGTGGAGAGAGAGAAAGAAAAATAGAATAAAGAAAAAGAACAGAGATGAAAAAAGATAGATGGATAAAATACCAGTTTATCTTAAGAATCTGAAAATCAGTACTTCAGAAAGAAAAGAGATGAAGTAGAAAGCCTGGACAGCATATATACCTACATTCATGGAACGAGGAGAATCTCTGATGTAAAACAGGAGCACTGTCAAATATGGAAAGGTCTCCAGTGCAAAAACCCTGACCACTTTTACCACACTATTACTACCTGTGCTGAGATGTGGTATAAGACATTGGACATGAGAGGAGTCACACCACGGAGTGCTGTTCAAATMAACTTCACAAAACGACTGCAAAGTGCCTACCCCAAGGAATTCTTACCTGCTTTACCTGAACAAAGGTTACAGGGTAAGTGCTTTTTACTGGTCCAGCAGGTGACAGTTTGTCAAGAACCTCCAACACAGTACCCACCTGCAGCACAGAAAAAGCAGATGTGTAGGTCAGTAAAAGGTCAGGAAAATTCAGTCTAAATAAAACAGCCTGCMTATCAGGCCGCCTGGCCAGCTAGTTGTATCTCTCTTTGCTTTCCTTTTGGACAACTCAAGCCCTTACATCACCTTTATATACATTGAAATATCTCTATAATCTGCAATAATAGAGCACAGTATAGAGAACTGATGAAATCTGAAGAAAACATACTCCATCCAGAGTAGTGCTTAAAAAAAAAAAATCCATATCTTTTAAGCTTGCTTTGCATTCATAAAATGATCTATTATTATTTAATGAGAACAAACCTAGGAGTTTTTCACAAAAGTTCCATAAGAAAACATTATGGCTCTGAACAATTAAGACAAAGCAATTGTATTATCCAAATTCCAATCACTGTACTTAAATCACAGTGGTGAAAGTGCCACTGATTCCCATACTACTTATATATTTTCATATATGAGTATATATACAAATACTTGGACTGATTTTAGTGAGATGGGCAGCATGTTTTAGCCTATGCATGATTAAATATCCTGCTGAATCAGAACTTGCGTAACACTTTTCTTGCCATCTGTAATTGCATTTTGCAATTATAGAAGATTTCCATTCATCTACAATTCTTTCTCAGACTCTATCAATTTTGTATATTACACAAGATGCACACAATATGCATGGTATCCTATAATCTCAAAAATCAACTGTATTTATATTTTTTGTGCAAAAACTTCACCTGTTTCACAAAAAATATCGCCACAGTTCAGTGGTGATTACACATCAGACATTCAAAGTATCCCAAACCTAGACTGGCTTTCAAATACCCTCTTAGAAAAAAAAATAGTAAAAAAATAGTCTTTTAAAAATAGCATAAAATCATATACTCCAAGAGCATTGTCAGCAAAAAAAATAGACTTTTAGACTGCTTCAATAACAGAAGTATTGAATTTTTTTGCACAGCATACTCAAAAATGAGAAGTGCTCAAAAATTAAAAGTAGTCTATCTGAAATACTTTCTGTAGGTCACAGAAGCCACCATCAATCACCTAGGTACATGCAATTATTTCTTCAGCACATACAAAAAAAGTCATGTGGTTTTCTCTTGCAACACTATTATTTTAATATTGCCAACTCTAAATTGAGAGCAAGGTACATGTATAACCATAGTGACTAAAGTTTAGTTGAAACTGTATATCCACCACACTTTACTTCACACAGCCTATAAGCTCACGGAAGGCACAAACCACTCTTCCTTCATCTACACTAGTTTGTCGAACAAACATCCACTATATTCTGACTATTTATATCCATGCAGGACTGGGCAGTCTGCCCGTCTCCAATTCCCTTCTGTGATACAGGGCAGAATCCACTTACTTGCCTCTTTCTATGGTACCAGGGGAAGAGCACACTCTTCCTTTTCCACAATAACACTTATTTTGCCTCACCACCACATGAGTTTTGCTCATCCATAGCACTGTTTGCACATGATGACATCAATAGACCAAAATATGATACAGCATCTACCTGCCTTCCCATGCAGGGTACCAAAGACACTGGAAATTACTCAGAACACTGGAGATGCAGTAGGAAGTTATTGGAGGAAACACAACATTCAGTGAATGCTAGGATTACACTCTGTTTTCTACAGTTTGAGGTGCATCCTGGAGCTTCTCAAACAGGAAAGCCAGTATTGCACAGCAAAAACTCACTGCTGAGCACAGTATGACAGCAGTGGTTCTCAACTTCAGCATGAAGACATAGCTCTGAAGTGACTTTTGAAATGAACTTACCTCTTCAGATGGATATAAGAAAACCAGAAGAAGCATAATCCTTTTAGTAATCTCATGACTAATTGAAAGTTAAGTCTCTCTYAGTTGTGGCTAAGCACCTTCACTATGGCAAAACATCTGTCAATCAAATGATTGCCTGTATCAAAGTCACCTGCTCCTACATTTTCAGCTTAAGAACTACATCCAACATAATTAGTTTTCAGAGAGTGAAATTCTCCAAATGCTCTGGGCTGGCGATATGCTCCATTCCTCATACTGTGCTCCTCCAAATGAGCTGGTAACATTAAATTGTAATGCTGGACTTGGTAGGCCACAGGTAAGACTGAACTGCTGGGCAGTGTACTACAGCTGTGAAGCTAAAGATTAATACCTTTGCATAGAGACACAAATTGGCAACATGTGCTACTTTGTGCCTTGCTGAACTCAATATTACAGAGGTGCTTGTTTTACTCTTTTAAGCTCCTGCTACCAAAAGGGCTTCTATTCTGCATATGGGTACACCACACTATTCACTTRTGGACTGGGTTGATAGAAGCTTGTTTCCTTGCAACTTAAATGCATCATTTTTATTCAGCTTAACATTCTTAACTTTGGTAGTATGACTGACCTGAGTAAATCCATTTTTCTTCATCATACATACAAAGTTTAAAAAAAAAGCAAAAGCCCAACAGCTGCTCTTGCTCTGATTTCCTGTTTATTACCTAGTGGACAAGCATTATCACAACAGAAACTCAAGAGTGAATTTAAATATTACAGTTTTTTATTTTAAAAAAATTGTAAAAAAAAACTGTAAACTGTAAACACCACAATCTGACAACTACTAAGAAAAAGTAACAATACTTTTTGAACTGGCAAAGTAAGGTCTTCAAAAATCAAAGTGTACTGTAAACTACCAAAAAAAAAAAAATAAAAAAATAAAAAAAAAAAAAGCTCCAATGCAATTATCAGCTGTTGCAGCATTCTGTTTGCTTAACCCTGTTTTCGCACAGATAAGTATGTGTGAGAGATGCCAGTCACTTGCTATTGCTCGAACTCTCTACACCTCAAGAACTGAGACAATTCCGGAATCTAAAAGCCTGCAGGTTATACTATCAGGGCAGGCACTTTCTCATGACCAAGCGCTCCTCAGGTTCCTTCCAAGTGTTGAGCAGAAACTACCACTTGGTCATAAGCCTGCACAGTCACATATACATATTGCAGACACCAAAACTCATTTGTTTGGCTCTGGAAAAGATGCTCCCTGCATTCTAGGTCTTAAACCCCATCCATTGTCTCACATTTCCTGATCCCATCTATTGCTGTTCCGCCTTTGCCTACCTCTTCAACACTTCTCTTCTGCATCTCTGCAGTGAGATGCTTCCTCACGGACCGCTTCCCCGGCTTCTTCCGTAGTAATGACAGTGTGCCCAGGCAGGTTTTAATAAGTTCATTCTCTTTCCTCCGCCACTCAGAGAACTATTCTTTAAAACCACTCAATAGCTCAAAATGAACACCTGTCTGACCATTTTTTATTTTTTTTTTTACTAGACTGAGTTCCTCAATTATACCCAGCTAGGGCAAACTCTTTGCAAAAGGTTTGGCAGACCTTTACACAGTAAAACAAAACATTTAAAAAACAAACAAAAAAAACTATTATTTCTCAGATTTTTTTCCCTGTTCTGAAGTGCAATAAGGAAAGAAGTACAAACAAATGATCCTAYGAAACATGGTGAAACTGTAAGAGATACAAGATCTTACAATCATTACGAGTATTATGTTGCTTCTCTAGCTTATCAAGCACTTCACATATGTGCATATAACTGCTAGCTCTGGTAGAACAGCCATCTTGAGGTACAAGAAAGAAGGAGGAGAGAGCTTCCATGCTATGCTGTTTCTAGTCATTCTCCATTACTTAATCTGGGGTCTTTCCTACTGCTATCTGCCAGGAAATCCTTCACCTTTCATATGTCATCCCTCCAAGATGCCCTCCCCACACATGCACAGGATAAATAAAAAAAACAAACTAATAAATTCAAAAAACAGTGGAACTGATAGGCAGCACTGAAGAGGGTAAACATCTCTTTTCTCAAGTTTCATTGCCGAGCAGCTCATCAGGTACTTGGTTGGGGACTGAATTAATCATAGAATGTCTTGTAGAAAAGATAACAGGAATAGGCTGCTCTGGTTACACATGCCTCTAAAGTATACCATGTATCTACCAAAAATACTCCAAAGTCTCCTTTCCCTCTTCCTYTCTGTAAAATGGCCATGGGAGTTGATTTACAGCAGTAGATTCAATGCTTTGCATAGCAGACTAACTGCTAGACCCTGAGTGCACAGTGAAACTTCATGACATCCATTTTAYTATTACTTTGGTAACTGTTTTAGCGCTGTCACTGCAAATGTTACAGACAGGAAGATTATGATTACAGAAGCTGAAGTCCTATAATACTCTCTCCTTGATATTCACTTAGATACTTTTAGGCTTCTCCAAACAAGCTGGATAGGAGAAATAGACTTTACCTTGCCACAACAGGGACTAGAATGCAATGTGGAGTTGGATGGACTGTTTCGGCAGGAGCAGATAGTACAAACGCTCTGTGATTTGAGACTCATGGTTACACTGCACCCATGATATAGAGCAATGAAGCACAGCATTTGATATAAACAGTGTGTTCATAGAACAGCGAGCAGGTTTCTTCCCAGAAAACAGTTACAGAGGCTTTCAATGCAAATGGCAATATCTGTACAGGCAAGGATAGGAATCTCACACCTGCCAGTATAGACATGCCATCTCACTTCCTAAAACAGCTGGGTGCAAAGTAAAATGCATCCTCTCAAGCAAGCAAGAAACTCTACAGGAGCAGGGTTTCCACTGTGATGACCACAACAAAGCTGTGATGTTTCAGTCACTTTAGTTATCTGTCCTCACCTCTCRTTTGTGAGAAGGTTTCTAGGCCAGACATGCTTCAGCTTTCATTTCTTGCAGGCATGAAAGGGAAATAGGACAGTGATCATTCCAGTCATCATTCCAGTGAAATAGGACAGCCCTATCTGAGAGGTATGAACCATGAGAAAATGGAGAGTCAGAATCTGATTAGAAGGTCCCTAAGCACTTGCTACTCCCACCTATGAAAGTAGCAGAAATGGCAGGTGTACTGATAACGATATATAATTAGTCATTACCAAATATAAACCAATTTAGTGAAATTTCATACAGCCCTTGCCTAAGTCTGCAGATACTGAAGGGTTGTTGAAAATGATACAGATCTTTGTCAGCTTCACTGGTGAATCACCATTATGAAAGWTTGATTCCTGCCCACCAGTAAAGTGGGACAACTTAAAAACAGCTGCAAAGCCTTATCACTATCTAATTTTGCAACACTTCAGCTGCAACGGCATGACAGATCAGATATACTGCTGACTGAAAAGGTGGCTGGCTGAAAAGAAAGAGCATAAAGTATAAAACAAAACATTATGAATTAGAGTATACAGTTTACCAGTTGCAGTAACTCTGCACCTCAAGACAACTTCTCTGTGAGCAGCAGAATGATTGAAGCCAAGTCCATACCAGCCTGTTCTCTTGTATCTCCTAAACCTTCCTCTCTGCTCACTGCAGTAACCCAGTTCTCAACCATATTCCACAGAAAACTATCAATGACCCCCAAAATGACAGTGCTGTGGATAGACTGCACCTATTCATGTGCTGACCAGCTACATGACTACTGCCAAACAGAATATATCACGGCTGGGTTCTGCATGCTTCTCCCTCAGTAGCAAAGTAATTTGATTTCCCTCATCATCTGCAGATTTCCATAAATCCCGTAAGAAGCTATATCACTGAAACTTTCAAATTTATTGAAAGTGGTCCATACTCAAAACTTACAACAGCCAAAACTATCTTAAAAGACATGTATGTCCTACCTGCCTTTTCCCTTTCAGAAGCATCACCAGCTACAAAAACACTATCATACCTCTTGTGCTAGCATTCCCTCAGCCTCGTTATTCATACATTARTTATCTCAGACAACTACAGTTCTATTACATTACGAAGATATATCATTTCACTTTTGCTAAACTTCACATACTTGCAAGATATTAMAAAAATTATCTTTTACTTCCAGATAGTATATATTTGCTCTTTTTCCATTGTAGGTATGATTCTTAACTCTCAAGCTCTGTGCTTCCCTTCCTGAAAGTTTGCTTTCAAGCTTTTCCTCTCTATTTTGTATGTCAGCTAGAGGCTGACACTACGTCCTCAAATTTCTAGCAAAAAGCAAACATACAACATTAAAGAAAGATACATCTACTAGATTGCAAGTGTTGATTTACCTTTTGCAAGCRAATCTTCCCATAAGCAAATTTGGGTGTTGTTGGAGGGATAATGCCTTCTGGTAACTGGTTATACTAGAAAGGAGGGAAAAGGAAAAAAAAAAACATGAAAAATTCAAACACATTTTAACTGAATTCTCACTTTCCACTTCACAACTTACAAAAGTAGAACTTTGGCTAAAAGTAGGTGTTCTCACAGTGTTAACGAATTATACTTGTTTCTAGGCTCAGAAGAGGTTTWAAAAAATCCATCTGGTTTAATCACATATGGTAAATATAATTTTTGATGAATACTTAACTGAAGATAACTGTAAAACGGACAACAAATGAACTAGCTGCTGAAGAATCAGTGTCCCTGAAGCCCTCCTGTGGCCACAGCTTGCATTACTGTCTGTCTACAGCCCCTCTGGAGTCACCCCTCAAGTCATTGGGAGCTTCAACTCCACCTTTCTACAGGTAGTTCCATYTGATCCTCCCCATCTTCCTTAGAAGCACTTCCATATGAGAATTATTAGCCCCTTGCRCCTTCCCTCTCAGTTCACGGTTATTGCTTGTTGCCTCCCCACAAAACCTGCTAATCCCTTGCTGCCTATGCTGGTTTCATTCAGAAGCAGCTGTAAAAGCCTCACAACCAGGGGGGATAACTTAGCTAGCAACTTCCAGGCTGCTGGGGGCACTCTACCCCACAGCAGCCCAGCTAACAGAGAGGGGAACACATAGAAGAATTTAGATAAAATGAATCTTAAAAGGTGTGAGGTTGCTCTCCTCACGTGCCGGTTTGTCAAGCTGGTCCATTCTTTCAGTTGTGCTTCCACTGTCACAGCCCCTGTCTGGACATAGGGGGTCGCTGGGGCCTTCRTCCCATTTGGCACACATCCCCTGTGCTGCCGCAAGTCTGGTGGCAATTCCCACGGTGGGGAGCAACACCTTTGACAGCTGCAGCTTATGGAATTTACCACTTCTTGTCCCATCTGCGTACTTTCATCTGACCAAGTTTTGGGCCCTGCTCCAGCTCTCCTAGCCCATTGCTGGTGCCCTTTCCCCCYATCAGCTTTTCAGGCTGCAGAGCTCAGTGTCAGTCAAAGCAGCAGCCATGATCCCACCTTCCTTTGGCTGTATTCACGTGTTCCCTCCCCCACCAGGCATCCAGGCCTCAGACCATTTTACTGAGCCACATYGGCAAGCTAACCCAGTAGCAAAAGTGTGCATAACTCTTTTGCTGGGAGTACCTCAATGAAATGATTTAACACAGAGTGCAAGGAGCCTGGAGCCCACAGCCCCACAGCAGCAGGATGTTAGCACAATTCCGGCTCTTGAGCAACCACCATCTCCTCCACAGTTCCACGAACCCATGAGATTCCTGCATTAGCTCCCCTCTGCTCCTGGCCTAGACAACTGCCTACAGATCAGGAGGAGCCACCTGACAGGGAAGTACTCTGACTGTCAGCCTATTTCTAGTTACATCTCACCCTGTATCTCTAGGAAGAACTGCCCAAGATCAGCTTACAGCATTGCTGAGGAGGGAAGGGGTGAAGGATGTCCACTGGCTTCTTGGATGCCCTTGAGGCATGGTGAGTTTAGACAAGGGCTCTCTTCCTGCACCTCAGACCCCACAATCCCGAGCCTCCAACCTCCTTACCTTCTTGTCATACTAAAACCTCTCCTCTTTTCTCCCATGACTCGTCCCTGGTTTTAAGTCTGGACTTCCCACTTGATCTTTCCTTTATTGAACATGGCCCCATTTACCCACTATAGAGAGAAAACTTCTGCAGATAAGAAACCTATGTGATCAAGTAGTCTAAGTCTACTTTCTAATATATGTGCACAAATGATCCCATCTGTGAAGGTTACATTAATTTGAATGTTCAGTAACTTCAAGTGCTTAATTTGGCAACCATTAGGGGTTTCTTTTGTTTTTTTTTTTTTTTAATAGATTTGGGGAGGTGCTGAAGGGCTATTTTTCTTGGGAGGTTTCTTGGATTTACACATGGCATGTCTGGCATAAAACTCACCTCAAAAGTTTGCCTCTGCACCAAAACAAGTTGGGTTTATTTATTTATTTATTTTAAGAGATCATAGCAGTATAATTCTCACTGCCTCTCTGTCAACTCTCAACTGCACACAGATGAAAAACTAATTCATATTTCTTGACAACAAGTTCATTTCTTTCTCTCTGTATTTGAAAAATAATCAAATCATTCGGGCTTAAAAAAAAGAAAGAAGAAAAAAGAAAAACTATATTCACTCAAGAGAAGTTTCAGCTGAAATGGTAGAAATCAGAGAATGCTGTAAGCAATTGAAGGAAGTTTAAAGCTGGAACCCTCTTTTATTATATTTATTAACTGAAAGAAAGAAGGAAAGAAGTTTATAATGCATTAGCCTTGTAGTACAGGTAACATTCTAAAAACAGCCATTAGCTAGGGGCCAGCTTTATTTTCTTATAGTAGCTTCAGCTCTAACTACATTTCAGTAGATGGACTATTATGGGTTTAGAACCCACAGCAGAGACAATAAATCTTCACTGAGATCCTATGGATATGGAAGGTAAGAGACAAACAAATCACACCATAAAAGCTTTACCATGACCCAACATACCTTAGCTTATACTGAACACTTCAGATCTTATCAAGGCCGTCTCAATTGCACTAGAACACTACTTAAAGTTCAGATAGGTATCTTGCCTTGAAGAAAACAACTCAAAAACAGGAAGCTTGGGAATTTCTTTGGTGAGAAAAGCTGCACCAAGATAGTAAGTCCCCTCTATCAAAATCACCCAATCAATGGAAAGCTTGGGGAAAACAGAGAATGTTAAGAAAATGGTCTATATTAGGCTTTCTACAGGGGGGAGATAAAAGGCATACTTAACCCTAGAGACAGTGCAAAAACTTTCTGAGAGACTTACTTCAAAAAAGCATGTTCTAGGTTACAGCAACATTTCTAGCATGCAACAGGACAGTAGGAGCCCTGGGCTTCCCAGGAAATCTGTCTTTAAGCCTAGTCTGAATGGCCTGAAATGTCTTCTCAAAATCCAGATACAAATTCCGTATTTTGCTCCAATCTCCAGTATGCAGAAATGCTACTCGCTTCAAAGCTTTGACCTATGTATGATCTAGTTTGTGGCATCAAAAAAGAAAGACAGTTCATTTGGGTAAGCRTGCTCCTTCTCACAGAGGCTCCAGAGGCCCCAAACCACAACATGAAGCTTGGCAGACAGGCAGTCAAAGCACTTAAGTTGTGGCACATACCAGGCTGAAGTGAAGTGACCAGCCTGCCTGTATTGACTGAAAGGCCTATGAGTTCTACAAAGGGGAAGCCCTGTGCACTCACCCTCCATCTCCTCTCCCAGTCAAACCCTTCCTCCCTCCCTCTGCTTCCTCATGCCAGTTCCAGCTCTTATCAGATGGAGTGAGCCAAGTTGGAAGAAAACTAATTCAGCTAAAAAAAAAAAGAGTTAAATCATCTCAGAATGTCAGATCCACACCTGCAACCCGTCTTTGAAAGTGAGGGATGGACTCATTGAGACAGTAGAGGGGATAACCAGGGAGGTGCAAGATCTTGCCCTTTTTCTAACAAGCAATTGGATCAGACTAATCACCTCATTCTATTTCAATTCCATTTCCTGCACAGGACAATAAATGCAGAAATAACTCACACCAACACAAGAGCAAGAGATTTTCCAGTAAGCTAGAGTTGCTTCAGAGAACCATTCTAAACATGTCCTAGGGACACTTACCATACCAATGACTTCCCGCAAGGCAAAATATTTTTCTGTGAGATCCCCTGCTTCACTCAGTGGAGCATCATAGTCATAACTGGTGGGCTGTGGCATATAGGGCATATTAGCACCTCAGAGACAGAGAAAAAGCAACAGAAAATGTAAAGGAGTTGGGTTTTCCAAAGGGATAAATTTTCAGAATTCTCTCCAATCACAGCCAGACTTCACTTTCAGATTCAGTGTAGGCCCTGGGATGTGGGATTTGGCACAGGGAAACTATTTCCTATGGAAGACACAGTCCCTTCTAGGCTCTCACTGCTCTATTACATAGTCTTTACAAATACTTTGAAGAGAAATAGATTTATCCATGTTTCAACTGTTTTACAGAATTGAGCRAAGCAAAGGCCAGACTTGTTCCTCACCCTTTGCAAAGGCAAATACCACATGGATTTAGAACATACTGCCAATAGACACAGAAAAAGCTAGTGCACTTGTCTCTTGCCATTTGAGAGTATGCATAGCTCATGCTTTTAAAGGGACTAGCACATTACTACCTAATTCATTAGCCTCTTCATTGTATTATCATAATCTCTTATATCATTTCTTACCATTCCAATAGGCAAAATTAGTCCCACCTATAAACATGTATCTGAAAAAACAAAACAAAATACAATCCACTTAAATCAGGTTTTGCTGAGTATCAACATTTGGAATTGGAAAACAAAACAAAACAACCCCTCTCCAGAAAAAACTAACCTCTAGTGAACATACACTTACAGGTTAACGTTAGCACCATGTGCCAGGATTTCATTAAGGGTTTTAGCTATGGTTTGTGTGGGCACAACAGAATGATGGTGTCCCCAGTGATCCAACCATCCAGTATAAAACTCAGAATTAACCTGAAAGGAGGAATGGCAAAAGAGGAAGGGAAAATATGAAGAGGGAACAAGAATGCAATGTGATTTAGGTTACTAACTGTAAGAGGAAAGGAAAAAAGGCACCTACTCATGTGAGTCTTTTCTAAACTACTATAAATACAGCAAGGTATAGACCATTCAAAGAAATTAAAGGATTGGTTCAATAATTTTATATGGACACTTAAGAATTGGTTCAAGCAATCATTTTCAAAATGTCTGTATAAAATTATTATGTACCAAAGAGCATGGCTTTCCTCGGAATTTGTAAACCTGAATATGTTTCAGATACTCAGCATTAAAATAAGAGATCGAACAAATATATTATATGCAGAACAAGATATGTAAATTAGATGTAATGAAACATAAATCACTCAAACACTCTCAAACTGTGTTCTAAATAATTTCAAAGCACAGAGATAATCTTGTACCATCAAGAGACCTCCCCCCTTTGTTAAAATGGCTTCCAATGATCTCACATCCCATTACCACTTGTGTAGAAACTCTGGGGTAGCTAAAAACAGGAAGCAACTTCTAACCTGCCCTTTTAATTTCTGCTTTTAACTTCCACCCACACACGTACCTCACTAACACATCTAATCATGCTTACTGTTTCCGCTGCTTTGTAAATATTTGTCTTAGCTAGGAAAAATACTGAAATAAAAATCAATTTCTCCTGAGACTAAAGTAATACTTGCGGAACAGCAGTCAGCATGGCATAGAAAAAGACATGCACAAGCACCTTCGTTCAGCTTTTTGGACTGATTTTGAAATTATATCCCAATAAACCTGTCCCTAACAAACTGTCCAACAAACTCTTGTCAACTCCTCTTTTATTAATTACTCTAACATTAAGAGTGATACAGGAAACTTAAGCAAAAAGACATACCAAAGGGCCTGCAGGTTCACTGCCTCTTTGAACTAAGAATGCTGCTGTGACATTGCCACCTATAAACAGACAAAAGCATAACTGAGTTGCAACATCCATGACTTTTGCTAGTTCTTTCATTTTACTGAAATGTACCTCCATTTCAAGACCTAGTAAAAATCCAGGTAAGCAACTTACTTCAAAAAATGCAGGTGTAGATTCAATACCTCAGATTTTAGTGTTTGAGCTGTGGAACTTTTTTCTTTTTTTAAGGAAAAAAAAAAGAAAAGAAAAGAAAAAAGAAAGAAGCTTTAACAGAGTCCTAAGYTTACATCCTCTGAAAATCCAGCTCTGAGAATGACATCCTGCCTCCATAAAGTCTGAGATGTGTCAGACTCACTGAAAAGTATAGGCCTGCAGTTCCGTTATCAAGACTATAAGGAAGAATAGATGCCAGGCAACCTATAAATAGGAGTTTCACTTCTGATCACTCCAAGTGGTTCAAGCCACAGGGACTGTAAATAATAACTACTTGATACATGATATACATGAAGGAGCTCACTGTTTCAATCTACTTATAAAAAAAAAGATTCCTACTAACCATACATCTTTGACTGTAGAGAGAATAATATAGAAGAGAGGCCACAAGTCAAAAGAAAAAAAAAAAGAAAAAGAAACAGAACTATCTTGGAGTATGTTTCTTGTGCCGTAAGCTTATTTTTCCAAGCCAGTTCTGCATAAACTGCATTAATTCTCCTCTTCTATCAAATAGGCACTTTCTGAGAACACTATTGGTGCTTAGCCATTCTTCAGACCTGTATTTCTGCAAATTGTGGTGGTGTACATATTTCTAATGATGGTCTTCAGCATTTTTTTCTCCCTCAGTAACTACCAATTTAAAGAAATAAACTAGGAGGGCTGGATTCTGGAACAGGCAGAGGCCATTTCAAAAAAAAAAAAAAAAAGAAAGAAAAAAACAACAGAAAACAAAACACCCAGGAAGCGATTATGACTAACTTAGTACTTGTGAGTAATTCTTTTATGTTTAACAATGTGTCAAATAGTCATTTATGTCTATCACCACATTTAAGCAGTCAAGGAGACCATTTGTCCTGCCACCAACACACTTTGTTTGTTACAAAAAAAAAAAAAAAAAAAAAAAAGTCATCTCCAACCTGGAGCAAAGTCTACTGTGGCATAAAAACCCTGAAGAGCTCCACATCTCAAGTACAGCTTGCTTGCACCATCAGTTGTGAATAGCACAACCTCATCCCCAAGATGCTGGCGGAAGATCTTCTGAAGGGAACGTAGATAGTCATAGTCGCAAGCAAAGTAGCTTCCATACTCATTCTCTACCTGCACGGTAAAAACAATTTACGTAAGCAGTAGCCAGTTTGAATCTGTATCTGATACTAAAAATGGAAAGCTTAAACCTTGGCTTCCTTTTCCTTTGATGGCAACCCTGAAAAGGCCAATTTAACTCCAGACTTAAGGAGCAGCAGGAGAAGACAATACTTCCAGGCCCTCATTCCTCGCACCTGTACCTTACAGTAGAGCTATCATTGTCTACAGAGAAGTACTTCTCCTACAAAATCCTTTGAACTTCACATAAAGGTCTCTATCCTTATCTATTCAATAACAGTAATCAAAATACGGTCTCTATTTAAAAGAAGAACTACGGTCCGGCTTCCAGCAAACTAATTAAAAAAAAAAAAAAAAACACAGATCAGGTTGTAACATGATCAAAACCACAGTAGATCAGAACAGAGACCTATGAGAAAATATGGGTCAGTAGAGGGGCTCACATGAACAGCAAAGCCCTGCAATAGACTTAAATGATTGGACAATTCACTGCTCTTGAAAGGTGTACCTCCTGCCCCTTTCCCAAGGGATCAGCTTCCAGCTCCAGACCCAATGCCAAATGTTCCTTAAGGCAACTTCTGACAATCCTGTTTTAAATATCCCACTTCTGATAAGGAATAGTTTAGCGCAGTGCTTTTACTGAATACAGAGAATACATTGCTCAAGAACAGTGATCTTGGCTGACATTTTAAGAAGGGTCTCCCATCTTGTGAAAGCCAGGGAATTTCAATTAATTAGCATGAAGCTGTAGTTACTGTCAAATATTAAGTAAGAAAATGGAATAATCACCACAGCACATCTCGAAGGAGTTCAAGAGAGAAACTACCCACTATGCATGCACAGTATAATACCCTCAATCATTCATAGCTCAAGTTAGCATGAAGAACTAAAAAGCCTAAACCTTGATGCTGCATGTGTTAATAGGCTTGCTTCATATTGCTTTTCTTCTATCTGCAAGTATCCTTATACACCTTTTTCCTCCAAGAGGGTTTCAGATAATGTTAATGTTTTTGCTTAATCTGAGAGCTGGCACAAGACTCAGATCTAAGAAGTCTCACAAGCTTGTTTTATTGCTTTCTATACTAGTAGAAAACAACTTGTATGGAGCAGATAAATGCTCTCTAAATTCTGGAGATGACATTCAGCTCTCTTCGATGAGGGATCTCATCAGAATCCTTTAGTTTTCAGAAATTGCTAAGGAGCATCTGTGTGCATTACCACTGGATACAAGAAGTGTCAGTAAGACCAATATAAGCACCCATGCTGCTTGGGTTCATTGAACTTTCAAAAAGTTACCTGCACCATGATGATTGGACCTCCATTTTGATAGAGGTGAGGCTTCATCTTTGGCAAAAGGACACTCATCCATTTCTCAACAGCTGCCAGGTAATCTGAGATACACAAAGTGAAAACTGAACAGTTCACAACTTTTCTGCTTTATAACTCCCGATTTTTGTTTTAAATTATATATGGGTAGTTTTTACCTAATTTTCTAACTACACAAAATTTATAAGAACAGCATCTAATGAACTGACATGCTCTTACGCTAGTTTGTAATTGTCAGCTTTCAATATATGGGTGGAGTCATTAAAAAATAAAATATTCTAACACTGATGAACTTTGAAAATCACCAGAGATACTTTAAAACATCTCACACAAATTGTCCTAATGCAATTCAATAGGAAAAGAAACTAATGTTGCTGTCAGTACCATTTTTTTAATAGATAATTTATTCAATGACCAGCAGAACTGAAGACAGACACTATATGGATTTACATCTTTGTCCCCTAATCCCCCTTCCAATAACCACATTCATCTCCTGTCTCATCTCACCTGTCCGTGTCATGTCCATGACCAGGTAACACAATAGTGCTGTAACTATTTCTGGAATTACGTGCACAATGACCAGCCAAGAAAGGCTCCTACAATGAGTGGCCACTGGTTGTTGCCAAAYGGAAAATCTCAGAGCTCAAAGCTATCTTCTTTTTTTCTCAGTGGCTAAAATAATTTGTCTCTCTTGGCACCAATTTTCATGAAATTTTCAAACTTATACTTGGCTGAAACTGGTTGTTGCTCTGGAAATTACTAAGAAAATGCCTGGGAATGGGGAACAAGAAGAGACAGATGACATAAATTGCTCCCCTCTATCTCCCTCCGCCCATCTCTCTCTCTTTTTTTTTTTTTAATTATACAACTTCAATCATTTCCTTAGAAAACCAACTGCTAAAAAACTCCATTAGCTCTAGGAATAGCATCCACAACAACCTGAAGGACTCAGCTCTACAGTTCTTTAATCACAGAAGTTGCATGATTTTCTACCCTACTTTGTTCTTTCCATACACTTCTCCAACACATACATCTTAGAGTATTAAGTTTTTACTCACAGGATAACTTAAAATGAGGTATGAACAATCCGAACATAGCCTCAAACATCAAGTCCTCCTGCTGTTAAAATATACATTTGCTAGTCCTTTTGACATCCTCACCTGAATCAGAAGACCTGAGAACAATAGATTCCTTCTCCAGCAGCCATGCAGGCAAGCCTCCCTGCAAAAAGAAAGGAAACCGCTTCAGTGGTCCATTTATTGGAAACAAAGAACAATTTAGCCAGTTGTCAAAAAATATACTGAGATTGAATTTTAAAAACAAACAAACAAACAAACAAACCCATAAGGCAAGTAGTAATTCTCAAAGAAAAACAAACACTAAGTAAGCTTGTGCTGTAAAAAGTCACTGAGGATGCTTAACCAGGAGCCTTTTCCAAGGGAACACCAAGGATATTTTTCTAGTTTAGGAAGAAAACAGTTGCCTCAGACTTAGCCTAGAAATGAGATAGCTTTTACAAAAAGCTGTACCATGTCCCATTCTGCACAGATGTAAGGTCCAGCTCTCAGAATCACCAACAAGCCAGTTTCATTAGCAAGCTGCAGGAAATATTCTAGATCTCTGTCACCAGAGAAATCATATATGCCCCGTTGGGGTTCATGATAGTTCCATGGCACGTACCTATAAAGAGAGAAAATCACCTTCCGTTAGGAAACTCAGACCAAACCAGAATTTCAAACAACAAGTGTTAGCACTGCACTCCCAGGGATATGCAAAGCTTAACTCATGTTCAGATTAGTAAAATACAAGAATAATTCTGGAGGCTTTCGTCTGTGACCTGCTTCCTATGGCAAAAGGTGTTAAAATTAATTCCAAAATAAGGGTTAATACTTTGGGTTTTGTCTGTGGGAGTCTGTATCAATCCAGGAACAAGTTTTGCTTTTGCTTTTGCCATTTCAAAACCACGATGGTTTTAAAGCTGCCAGCGGTGTAGTGGTGGGAGGTTTGTGAAGAGGTGAACACTGAAAACCACCCATGCAAGATGTGTTCGGGAATTAGCTTCCCCAAAACARCAGATGACCTCAGAGAGCAGACCASCCAGCTTGCACAGGGCACACCACCTCAGCTGACAGGTCCATGCTGCTGCCAACGAAAAGATGTTACAAATGTCTAAGCCTCAGAAGATTTTGCATCTAGGTCCTGAAAATCTTCCCTGACCAGAAGCAARAGAGGTTCTGAAAAAAAACAACATGGGAAGCATGGTTGAGGTATGCTAAGGCACCCAGGAGCCTGGACAGGAGCCTCATTTCAACCAAGTAATGGAAGCGTCAAACAAGCAAATTATTTGAGAAAATATCTCTCTTACTTCGAGGACTTTGGAAACCACAACCTGACTACAAAATACCTCATAGATTATACAAATTACACTTGGTTGCAAGATAAGAAACACATTATTTACAAAATACCATATGTTGTGTTACAGTTTATGGTCCTTGCACAACAACCATGAGAATTTGGGCTTGGCACAGTAGTAGGTGGCAGTCACAGCAGAGATAGACATTAAAATTATGGATTGGTGCAGCTTGAGCAAGGCTTCAAGAGAAAGGCAGAACTTATGTCCAATGCATTTATTTTTTGCACATATGTTTGTGCCCCTTCTAAGAAAACTGCTGCCATTGTTCCAGAGTATGAATTCAACAAAAATTTGTAAAACCAAAACTGTGCTTAGTCAACCAAGGAGCCTCTCAGACAACACTGTTGTATTCAGACAATGTTTTTACATTCAAGAGTTAGTTCTGTAAAAACTACTGAGGAGGAGAGA
>NW_028185040.1:3298834-3317397 GCF_003343005.1 Rhea americana | reverse complement strand
AGAGAGAGAGAGACAGAGAGAGAGAGACAGAGAGAGAGAGACAGAGACGAAAAAACAAGCCCTGCTTTCAATAGGCAAGAAAAACAGGAACCCTTACATGAGCCAGTACTGAAATGGCCACACTCAGAAATACATGCACGTGAACATAAAAAAACGATGGTAATCCTTCAGCACCTTTAATCACTTGCAAATATTATTTCCTCACAAATGCCCAACCTACAAGCTCTGTTTGAAAAGGATAAAGTTTAAAATTTCTGTGGCAAGATGGAGTTTAAACCATGCATTCAGAAGTCAATATGCAGACTTTCCCTCTGTGTAGTACATTTCTTTATCAGCCTGCTGTAATTGTTCTAAAAACAACAAGTTTATTGAAGTACTTTGGAAACAAAGTATACATTCATTTAATGAATTTATGAATCATACATAGGTACATTCAACATTAATTTAGTTTTCTCTACTTTGCCCAGATTTCAATTGGTGGAGCAGGCTGATGGCTAACACTTAAGACCATAGTCGATAAATATTTAGATCAAAACAAATGACCAACTACCTCAACRAAACCAACACCACAGGGTACCATGAAGCAAATAAAAAAAAATGCATTTGTTATTCCCAAACTTGAAAGAGCACATGTACAGGCAATAATATCAAGGTTACCAATTTTACTGTAATTAGCACATCACCATAGCAACTAACTTTTTCACTTTCTAAATTAAATCACTTTTTATTGATACAATAGTTCGAGGTAATAGTTGCGGCAACAGTAGCACCTAGCTTTTGACATATTATGCCTGTTCTGTGCTYGCTTTCTCTTTTCGATCTACCTTTATCCAGGTGATAACTGTGAATAATTTTGCTTTGATACCATAATACCTATACCTATATTATTTTCAAAACTATTATCTAGTTATACATATATATGACTGCAGATAGTGTCATTYTTACAAAAAAGTGGGAAAGGGTATTCCAGAGAATTACATGCCAAACAGTCAAACTCCAAACCCAAGAAAGATGACAGAAAAGCTACTGAATAATCAACACGTAAAAATGACAGTGAGGYGATAAAAACAACAATCTAGGTTTATATCTTTTTTGACAAACCTAATTCCATTCTTTCACAGGAAAGGATTAGGAAAAAGTAAAGAAGGTGACATCTCTCAACTTAGCGAGGCTTTTGGTACTCTTCTGTACGACAGCTCTAACTGTACTCAAAGTTTTTACATAGCACATTTGGCAGATTACAATTGGAGCAGTTTGGAGCAGTTTTGGAGCAGTTACACACATTGTGTTACTGCACATTTGGAGCAGTTACAATTCCACTGGCGAACACAGTTAGGATGCTCAGTGCTCTTAATTAATGAGCATCACGGTGTAATATCAGCTGACATCAAACCAAGATTTAGCACTTCGTAATTGTCTCTTGCAAAGAAAAAAAGCAAAGGCAAAAATATAAAATGAGAAAATAGTTGTACGGTAATGGTGTTAATAGATATTACGCAAGTAATATGCAGATGTATGCAATATATATAATCAAGTATTTACTGCTGCTAAGTAAAGCATAGGTTATTATAAGAAAAGCATTCTAATTTTAATCTAACTGCACTTTGGAACCTGTTATAGATGAAAATACAGATTCATTGGAAAATTTTTAGGAACTCACCCTACCAACAAGTCTTAAGGTATAAATATGCTTAATACTGTCCGAGATGGGGACAAAAGGGTGTCTCAATATTTTTTCTGCAACTTTCTATGAGTATGTAACATAACTGCTGATTCTTCTGCTGAGCTTCTGTTAACTTCTCTAGTTCTGTAAATGTTTAGCTCCATCTAGTGGTTACTTACCTCTTCCATACAAAAAAACCTGACTTTAGTCCTGCACGTACGTTTTTCATAGTATTTATTTGTACTTGATAGGCTAGAGCTGAGGAACTGAAAACAAAGACAACTGCAGTTGCATGGCCAGATGCCTCTGAGGGCTACTTGCATGGGCAGAAAAGGGAGTTCCTAGCTATAATCCTTCATCTTTTGGAACATCACAGTAAGCACAGTATCAAATTTCAACCTGCTACGTTCATATTTTAAACTTTAACCTAAGTTTGAGGTCCCTGTCACGTATTTTCTCATATTCTCTTATTGCTTAAKGTGTTTAGGTTAGAGACGGCTACARACATACACTGACTTCTCCCACATCAAGAATCCCRCATCAGCTGCTGACTCAGTTCTTAGCTGAATAACGCATCAAGGCACAGCTAGTCTTTTGGGAATGAGGCTGCAGAGAGTAAGAAGAGAGCAGGTCTGATTAGCTCGCACCAAGAGGAATTCATGAGGACAACCCTGTAATGGAAGGATCCTGTTTCCTCCACTACTGGGAGCCCCACTGGGAGCACCTTGAGAAGAACCAGAACCACTCCCATATGGTAAACYGTAGCGAGAAACTTTTCCATCTTGTGGGAACAGCCTAAAGCCTCAAAAATGGCAGTCTTCGAAAGTGCTTCCAATGTTGGGAGTCCTATAGCCACTTTCTGCCTGAAGGGGCTGTTGGCCATTTCAGAACAACTTCACACAACAGGAATYTCAGTTCCTTGCTAACAGTTTTATTGACGCAGCAAAGACTAGGCAGAAGAGAGGAGAGGAGAGGAGAGAGAAAACAAAAACACAAACAAACAATAATATAGCCCCATTCCCACTTTACCAAAAAGCATAGAAAATAGATTTATTTTGAGTAAAATGAAAAATTATTGCTTCATCTCAATAATTCGGAGCAATACTGCCCAATTATCTGCATACTTGAAAAAAAGGAATAAAATGTTTTTAGCATCTAGAGAGAGAACACTGTGTCAAATAGAAAGATGTATGTATTTCATTCTTGTAGAAAATGCAAGGCACTGCAGTACCTTCTGCTTACAAGATACATGTTTAGGAGTTATCTATCCCAATATTAGAAGAAATTCAAAGATAAGCAATGGTGGAAGAGAGAGTTAAAGAATCCCAGGTAGCTTTACAAAGAGAAAAGGAGTTTCAGGAAAAACCTGTTGTCTATCCAGTCTGATCTAGCAACACCTAAGGCTGCAGCCTCAAATCACAGAACCTTAAGGCAACACTCACTAGCTCTAGCTTCCCTTCTGTACGTAAACACAAACAACTCACCTCTCAAGACCAACAGAGATCAATCAATATCAGCAACACAAGACAACCTCTACTCCTTCCTGGGTTAGCAGAAGGATACTAATGCAGAACAGTAAAGTATAAGAATAAGAGGTAGCAATATGCAAAAGAAAGGGGGGGGGGAAGTGAGTAATAACATGAGGAGAAAGAAAAGGAAGCAATGAATTATAAAAGCGGGGGGGGGGGAAAGCAATAGGAAAAGAAAAAAAAAAGCCTCTGCAGCAATTTTGCCATTAAATAAGAGTTATATAAGGGGAATAAAAAACAAAAGATGCCTATTGACTAAAACTAGTACTGTAGCAATTAAATTAATAGGCAAATTCAAAGCGGCAGGGAGGAGACCACTTGAAAAAGATGTAAATGATCAGAAGGCACTAAAGATACATTCCTTTCCCTCACCTCAAAATACAGGCATACAAATCAGAGATGTAAGTGAAATGTGAGACACTACAAATCATAGGAAAGTCACAGAGACAGTGCTGGGATCCAGACTGATTTTCAAGAAAGACATCAAGAAAATGTAATTTTCAGATCTGTTTGAGATTTCTTTTACTTCAACAAAAATTAACTACGTAACCACCTCTCAGCAACTTTTTTTCTGGCCRTCCTCAGCAAGTGTGTTGCTTAACCTTTCTGTTCTCATGTGAGTAAAAGGTAGAAAGTGCTCACTTGGTTCATCAGAAAAACAAAACAAACAAAAAGCCACTATACCATCACAACACAGTGAAGAGTTTTAAGACAACCTGCGCACACACACACAAACCCTGAAACTGAGAAACCTAAATATCTTTGTTTGTTTGTTCGTTTCCCTGCCATCTCTTCTTCACATACTAACCGTTATTAAACGCATCCAAGCGTATTAAGCCACCTTACGACATCCAGGTCAAACCAAATACAAATTCCAAGGGAGCAGAAGCAGAGATTGTGACAATCCCACTAAACAAACTGTCTCAGATTCAGGATTATCTGTCCGCTGAAGATGCCATTTCAAAGAGAAGCTCTAAGCCCTGTAATGACTTAAAGAAGTAGTAGTCATGTTTGGTAACTGCAATCACTGCTTGAGAAGACTGTACCAATTCATCTCTCCACAACTTTTCTTCCTTTGAAAAGGAAACTCTGTCAAAAATAACAGAGRAAGCTGCATTCTTTTATCTGTGCCTCACCTACTGCAGCAAGGACATGAACAGGTAGAAAGATAAGATGTCCAAAAAAGTTTGATACACACAAATTCCACATGCTTTTTCCTATACCACCTCCACACAATTAAAAGCTACTTAAAAAAAAAAACACACCCATACACACACACCACCTACTTCCCCATCATTTCCCTACATTTAAATAATCCTGGTACAGTAGCTTCAAATATTACTGCAGGTCTTGTCAACATTTTCAAGGCGATAAAACCTATGCTGTATTGAGAAGTAACTGTCCCCTCCCATTTAGACTTTTTACCAGAGATTACTATGCTCTTGGCAGAGACAGAGCACATAATCAGTCTCTTTATCAGCTGCCAAAGTTCACCGTCTGACTACATGTTTCAGGTTACAAAGCAAGAGATATTGCCAGTCAGCAGAAAAGTAGATTGTTAGCTATAAMTTGTCAAGCTGTCCCAGCGTAAGCTGATAGAGGTCATCCGGTACCACCCTTCAYTTCTGCATAGCTTTTTCAACTTCTATTTAATAAATAGTGATGGTAACATCCCACTTAACTGCTTCCCAAGCTTACAGATAATTTTGAAAGTCACTGGTTACTTACGTTTGAATAGCGTCAAGCCCTGCCATCTTCATCTTCAACAGACGGTCTTTCCAGTAATACCGGGGAATCCGTGAGTAGTGAATGCTACCCGAGATGTAACGGAAAGGTCTCCCATCCTTGACAAAGCAGTTGCAATCATAATCAATCCCAAAACTTCTCTGGGGTATATTCTGCATATATATATAAAAAAAAAAGTTACAAAATATAAGGTTCTTCTGCCATGAAAGATATGGAGAATGGTCAATAATTAACAACCCAGGGATGTCTAGAATGGAAAGAACAGAAGATTCAGAGTTAAAATAACTCGTGTTGCATGGCTCTCCACTCTCCAAGTAGCCTGCTGAGCCTAACAGACTTGGCATACACACAACACATTTGCCAGCTAAGCAACAAGGACAGGATTCAGTACTATACCAAAATATGCCACRTAAGTTCTCAATTTTTAGCAAGTGAGTTATATAGCAGTATCTTTCTACATTGATACATTTTGCAGTTGCTTACACCAGCACAAATGATGCTGAACTAAATAGGAGAGACTAGTGATTTGGTGAATGCCAACACTTGGCACAYAATATTTCAACTCACTGAACTTACRGGAAACACCACCTTATTTCCAACTTAATGTCAAACTGAGATCTAGAAGCACTAGCCAGCCAGGTGTTTCCAAGGAACAAATACCATACTGTAAATGCTCCAGGGCACTGTTATGTGCAGGGTTTGAAAGCTTAGTTTCTAATAAGTAAAGGATTATTTGATAGATCAGGCTGTGAAATTGTATATGTTTATGAAAGTCACTAAAGATTGGCCACTTCTGGAGATRCAGAGAAAGTGAGAAGGAAGAAAAAGAACATTTACTAAGGCATCTGGTCAAAAATTTAKGTGAATGCTAAACAAGGTATCATCTATGAAAGCAAGAGTATAATTCAAAATGCAAGGAATATCCAGCACTGCTTTCAATACTTTTGCAGCTAAGCCTGCCCAAAACATTTACAACTAATGAACTTAGAAGAAGCAGGAAAATCAGGAATAAGAATCTGCACTTCCTAAACATAAGGAAAATACTTTAACTCCAGGAATATGGGATCATTCCTCAAATGAGCCTATGACTTTTAGTAAGATTCAAACTATGACCAACAGCAATACTTCTTTTGTGTCAAGTAACTTGCTAAAAWAACAAGGAAAAAATATAAAAATATTTTAATTGCCTGGTCCTATGCTTTTAAAGAACCTTTAAGATTTTATTTTAAAAAAAGTTGACATCTTACATCTTAACATCTCTCTCACATATTTGCATCATCCTTATAATTCTGTTCTCCACAAACTACTGTAGACAGTTGTCGGTTAAGACTGGCTTCATGTTTTATGACTTTGCATTTGTGTTTTATTAGGTTCAATACAGAGCACATTTTACTTAAAGTAAAATTTAAGTAAAATGTGCTCTGTATTGAAGAAAAAGATCTCTTCAGGAAAAAAAAAGAAAAAAAAAAAGAACCACCTCAAGGAATATAAGCAGCAAAATTGTAACTCAGCAATGGTCAATCAGTTAGTTATACACATCCATCAGAAGACAAGCCAGAAGGCTTGACAGAGGTGGAAACRAAACAGATGTACACCACCACATAGCCCCAGGTGGCCCCAGAGGCATCTACCACCTGGGGAACTCTGCCCATGGGTGAGTAGAGACCAACAGGCAACACAGCTGTGAAGAACCTCTTCCATGAAGCCACTTCTTCCAGTTAACTGGTAAATAATTCAGTTACAGCAGTGTGTACAACTACAGAAAGAGTAAAGAAAAAGGAATAGAAAGGGTGAAATACAGCAGGCATATATAACCATAAAGCTCCAAGTACTGCAACTTCTGGTCAACATCACTACTCCCAACTAAGAGCATACTCTCAGTCCAACACAGCAGCAAAAGGAGCCAGCGCACTGTAAGGCTGTGTCATGGGCCAAAAGTAAAAGAGCACAAAGTGCTCTTTGGATGGAGTACAAACTACACTACCCAGAAAACTACAGAAGGAAATTACTGAGTAAACATGCCTATCCTTAGACTATCAGTAAAAGGAGCAACTGAGTGAGGTTAACACTGTACAAACAGTTGAAAACTACAAACTCCAAGAAGGACAAGTGCAGTGAGTTACCACTGTGATATAAGCAAGGTCTCAACAGAAAACCTAAAATCAAGTTGTAGAATGTGTCTTTTAAGTGCCTAACTATCTAAAATACTCCGCCAACACCAAACAAGTGCAACTGTTTGTCTGCTGGCCATATTAAAACACACAGGAAAAGATACTGCCCTGAGCTGACAGAGAAACAAGAACTGTAAGACTGAAGAGACTGCAAAGTATCTGCACAGTGGAAGCTTTTTAAGCCCCAGTTGCACAGACACATTCTTAACGATGCTTAACAAAAATAGCTCCACAGAAATTGAAATAACTCTCCACTAAACAAAAGCATGCACGTACCTGGCTTCCATGAAATTAAAGCCTTAGAGTGCTAAGAATATATTGCCAAATGCTGTGGGACAAAAGTAACTCAAATGTAGGGGTCCTCCCTTGGAAATTACGTTGTTGTAATAATTCCAGCCCGTTAAATCTCAACTAAATTATCATTGCAAACAATTCACACATGCATACTGATCTGTTGAATTTTCTTTCAATTTAGACAAAGTGACATTTTGCACATCTTTAATTTATAGCCTACATCTTGATTCCTGGGGATATTGCACTAGGATGGGAACGTTCTATGTATATCCCATAAGGAAACCATTCACCCTTATGAACAGCAAGTAGAAAACATTTCACATTCTTCTAGCATTTGCTACTCTGGGGCACTGTGACAAGTCTTGGCATTAACACAGAGCTGACTGCTTCAGAACTATTGCRAGTAAATGAAACCCAGGACCCAGGTGTAGTAACACAATTCTACAATACTACTATTAAAAAAAAATTGACCAGGAGAGACCATTATGTCTGCAATCTATTCTGGCTTGACTTCTTGGCTTTATATAGTGTTTTTAATTTTATCTTGCAGATAAAACTATTAAAAGCTTTGGAAATTACAAAAAAAGTCCAAATAAATTGCTGCTGTTCCTCTCTCTAATTCTCTCAGATTAACCATATGAGGCCTATGGAAGAGACACTTGCTTCGTTTACGGCAGACAGCTGCTGAGAGATGTTGAACATTGACTCAGCTGTTTACATTGCTCCACTCTGAGGACAGATACCACTGGCAGAGAAACAAGAATTTCTTCAAACAGTAAGAAGAAGGTATCAGTTATGGAAGTGATCATCACCGAACCAGGTTAATAGTTAAGAAAAATGCTTTTAAGGCTGCAAATAAAACTGTAAATCACCTTTCTTGTACATAGATCTAATGATACAGTACTATTAAAAAAAAATAAGAACTCAGATTTATCTCATTCACTGCCTGTGGTGAACAGACCTCCCTTATTGTCAGTGTGTGACTCTGCCCGTTATTTACGCCACGCAATCTAGGGCTTTCAACGAAGACAAAACAGTTCTCATCACAAATTAATGCCTGCATCTGTCAATACTGTATATTCATAATTGTGAGGCACACCACAGGAGTGAATTCTCTGCATTTCTCTAGAAGATGAGGTAGTGGGTCTACTAGTTTGGTAAGCAGATTTAACAACTTAACCGTGCACTGCTTAACCTGCCAACTCATTCATACCATATCAAATTGATGCCCAGCTGGAAATTTAAACTCTTGGATACATTGGTTTAGTGTTGCACCTCATACGTCCAGCGCATACTCACATGGAAAAGGGCAAAAACTGAGGAATGTCCTTTCTTACACCAAGTGCTTGTTTTTGCAACCTTAATGCTCTGAACAGTCACTAATGTGTATTTTTTTCAACTTAGAAAACACTTTTCATACAGTGGCAACACTTAACTGTATTAGSCATTTAACAGTGGCTAGAATCTCCTGTTCTCCAAACATACAGGAAGGGGAGGGGTTGTTTGTTTGKTTTTTTTCCCTCTTATTTGAAACCAAGATAAATGTGGATACAAATCCTCATGAGCCCCTCCACCTATGAAGATTCGTAGTATCTCTTMCATAGATCATTCAAAAATTCTCCTCTTCAAAGCTCTTCCTCCACCCAAAAGTTGTATCAAAAGTAACGAAATCAAGAAATACAAAGTCACGCATGTTTTTTTCTGCTCCTTCCCAGAGACTCTGTAATATCCTTTCTCTGCCCTGGTAGTGGTTCCTCTTCTCTGCCCCATATCCTTATCCTTTAACTTGCATTTCTTCCCAATAGTAGGCACTGCGCAAATTTAATAGTGGCCTTACCTTTCTCATTTTCCTCTATGCCTCACTTAGAAGTGAGTGTTTCAGATTACACAAAATTAACCAGACTTACAGTAGGTAGCCTTTTGCTGATAAACAGAATTTGTGGGTTAAAAATGTTCTGTGTGAGCTCCTGCAATAAATACTGTTACAAAATAAAAGATCAGTAGAGGCATCTTTCTTGACAAGTGAATAAAGTTTTATTAGATCCCAATTTTTAAAGCATTTGTTATACCACACTTAACGCGCTTTCAAATCCACCTTCYACTGACCATATACTGTAATAAATAAAACTTTCACAAGTGATTATTCTATACTGATATTATTCTGACAGTGCTTAACACTCCCCCCCAAAAATGAACTGGCCTTGTGGTAGGAAGAAATACATATTATTTTGGTTAAGTTCTCCAAAGCATATACATTCCACACAAAAAAATTACTGAAAAATTACTGAAAAATTACAAAATAAGCAGCATAGCAAATTCTTTGATCTGGAATACCAAACACAGGTCTAGATCACACACATCCAAGTATAACTGGGACAAGTATAGAAAAAGACTTCAAAGACAATTAGAGATTGCTTTCTTAGATTTTAGAAAAGGTTAATTTCCTCTATCAATAAAAAAAAGGCTGATAATAGGATATTTTCCCATTTATACTTACAAAAAAAAGGCTTTGAAATGTTTTTGGCCCCAAAAGAAAACATTTTAAGTTGTAACTAATCATTGAGCAAACTAGCTTTGGGGGGAGTTAAAACAACAACCAATTACACTGGAAGAACTCTAAATAAACTTTGAAATCATTGCATGACCRCCTTTGCTCCGAAGAGGTTACACAAAGAGCTTAATGGAGGAACACATACACATAAAGCAATGCAGAAGCCACCTGTGCATTCGTTAGGGCAGGGGGAGGACCACTTCTAGCAAGGCTTCTGCTCATATTTGAACAGAATGAGGAGAGAAATAAAAAAACGGGGAGGGGGGGTTGATATTGCCACTTCACTGGAAAATTAGCACTATCTACAGCCAGTCCTGACAAAAGCCTCCTGATTAAAAAGACCTAGCTAAAGAATTAGTCTGCTTATCACAGTTATAACCTGAAGTGTAACAAATGAAAATTAAATTCCTGGACTACTGGCCTAGAGGGAACGCTCTGCACTACTAGATGTGGAACACAGTTTTTAACAGCAGGCATTTTGACATGAAAAGAGAGGCCACAGGATATCAGGCATCTCCCTACATAAGCCCATTTGACATCCCTAAGTCATTGATGGTAAAAGAAGCCAAAAAGACCTCCCACAAAGACAATGAGTAGTGCTAAATACATGTGGAAACTGTATGATGCTTAAGCAGATACTGCTTCAAAAGCATTAAAAACAGTTTACAAAATTATCGGTACTGTGAAACAGAAATGACTTAGTCCAGCAAGTAAACAGCTGGACTGCTCAGATGTTAAATTTTCAGACTAAAAGAAGGCTGACTTCCCCAGCTCTTTGACCAGCTCTCCAGTGTGCATACTATATTTGCTAGTAGGCTCTTACRGTATTTCTCAATATTCCTGTGAGCAAAAATGGAAGATGTTCTTACACACCAGCAGAATACAAAAATAGTTTAGTAAGCAGAAATTTAGGCTTGGRAGGTTGAAGGCAGCAGAAGAAATGAAACTTCAAAATTTCACTTCCAGGGAAAATGCACTTTTATATAGCCTATGGTACTCCTCCCTTCCCCGCTACCCCCTAGCAAAATGACAAAAGTTGAACAACAGAAGTTGTCTGGTTCAGAATCACATCAAAAGGCAGGAGAAGACTGAACACCCCAGCTCTGGTCTTGCTGTCCTTGGGCTCCYGGATAACCACTAAATCCTTACCCTGTGCCACTCAGCTCCACTTGAGAGAAGCCCCAGTACCAGTGGGAGGGGGCAGGAAGGCAGAGCACGAGGCCCTGCRGCTGCAGATGCATGTCCCAGGGTCAGAGGCAGGGGCAGGATTACCTTGTTTGTGGCATTTCAGATAGCTACCCTGAGGAGGAAGGGGGGGGGGAGTAGAAGAGGAAGTAAAGCAAACAATTTCTTCGGCCTAAATAATATCTGCTCATGAATTTGCATTCTGGTTCTCTAACAAGAGCATAAAGTTAGGAAAGTAAGAAAGTTTTTATTAATTTTAAGTCATCAAATTTCCCAGAATTATATTAATTTATGTCAGACCCTTCTAAGAAAGGCAGAGAAATTCCCCGTTCCTCATTATCTTGTGATAGTTGTTCTGTTGTGTGTTTATCAGAGAACTAGGATATCGATATGCAAATACTATTAAGGGAAGTTACATTCTGTGAAGTTTAGTTTTCCTAAAAAGGACACCATTTACTTGAAAAAAAAAAAAGAAATTAAAAATTTCAAGTATTAACATATTGAACATCATTTTCCAGTAGTCTCTCCTTACTCTTCTAAGAGAAGAATCACACACACACACACAAAAAAAAAAAATACAGAATGTGGAGAAAAGAAGCTCTGTATGTCACCTTTGGATTTTGTGCCTTGTAATGAAGAGGTACTGAATGCTCAGACACCAATAGAATTTCTATTTATTAAGGGTTTGCTTTTTATATGCTTTTATTAGGGCAAATTTCGTTAAGTAATTACTAGGTGCCCAGTTACTCTAGGAAAAAGGCCTGCAGAAACACAGCTACTTCCATCCTTTAATACCAGTCTCTCAGGTTTTTGGCTGGGGAAAAAAAAAATCTCAAGAACTGTGGAACACAGCTACCTGATACCTTATTTTATGGGTAAACAACTCAGACTGGAAGCCCCACTGCATGCTACAGATAAAATACTGGAACAGAAGCTCTAGAGATACCTGTCCCAGTCAAAAAAAAAACATGCTCTTTTCCACTAACATTTTTAGAATAAGGCTTCTACAGCTTACATACTCAACAGACACTCTGTAGTGTTTTCTGCAAAACATGCATGTGTAATTTCAATGCAAGTGGTCAGAACTTCACCTGTTTAACATCTAATAAGGGCAGATGCCTACATATAATAAGGTAGAGAGTAGAACATGAACTAGCCACAGGAAACAGATATTACTAAACATGCACAGTACAGACATTATCTCATGACATCAGTGTTATCTTTAAATGCAGAACCTCAATAGCAATGAACTCAAAAAAATTTCTTCAGCATTTCAATGTGCCCCTGATTTGTTGAATAGGCCTAATACAGTTAATATTTTCCTCCTCAGACTTAACAGAAGCTGCTGSATGTGTCCACTCTAACACATCTCTCTGACTTCCCTGAAAAATGATTTGCTTCCAAAGTAAAAGAGCCAATATACTGACCAACAAAGATGGCAGAAGTCAAGGAGAACGCAGAATTATTTCTGTTATTTCAGCCCTGCTGCCCAACCTCATGGGTATGCCAAAGTACATCGTCCCTGGGCTGACATAGACAAAGGTGTTCTGCCCAACTCTGTACAAGCCAACAAAGAAAGGATTCAGAAAATAAGCCCCAGCATTTAGCGGGAACATCTGCCCTCCATGAGTATGGCCAGAGAGGATTAAATTTATGTCTGGTCTCTCTTGAAGGGCCCATTTTGCAGCAACTGGCTGATGAGCTAACAGCACTATTGCATGCTCATTGCTACAATCACTGAGAGCTTTTTTTAAATCCATGCCATGCCCTGAGTAGYGTAATACATCTGCCTCAATATCATCGACGCCAGCCAGGCAGAACCAGTCATCAGTGCTCTTTGGTGAAACAATCTTCACGTTCTCATTGTGGAGTGGCCGAATGTTAAATGATTTCAACAGTTCAAACCAGTTGCCAACATCCGATGTATAGTACTCATGGTTTCCTGTGACAAAGTAAGTCCCTAAAGGGGAATTAAGTTCTCTAAGAGGCTCAACAGCAGGTTGTATGATATCCACTTCTGAGTCAGTCAGGTCCCCAACAATCACTGTGATATCTGGTTTCAAGGCCTTAACCATTCTCACAATCATGGCAAGCTTCGTCTTCCCAACTGTAGGCCCCAGATGGATATCCGAAAGCAATACCACTTTCAGATTATTCATTGTTGACGGCAGCTTGTGAACTGGAACCTCCACTGAATTCACAGTCGGAGGCTGGGAAGCATTTAACAGCCCAACAACAGTCAACACAACGGTCAGCATGACTGCCAGAACTGGCTTTATTGCTGTTCTGCTACTCTTACTGCTGCTTCCTGCCTTAGCACCTCTCCCAGCCAAGAATTTATAAGCCTGCTCTACAGAGCCTAGAGTGAAGAGAAAGAAGATAAGAATGATATAGGCCCCTAGGCAAGTGTAGGCAGCTAAAGAAAACAAATAGGGCTCTTCTGCAACAAGAAACAGCATCGTAAAGAAGCTTGAATGTGCCAAGGCTAGAAACATCAACACAGCTATTTTCCACGGCATGAAACAGAAGGAGCTAGCAGCCGACGACCTGGAGAACACGGTGACTGTGCTTCTCCACACATGGCGAGATCCTATCAACATGAGTGCATTAGCAAATAGTGCCATCTGCAATCTGAAAAGCCAACGTCGTGTCTTAAGCTCCAGTTTTTCTGCCAGGTAGCTCCGTGATAGCATCGTGGAGAAGAAAACCACTCCTGCAACCACTGCAGCCTTCACTTCAAGGGGCAGTTGCTTGAAGGAGATCATCTTTGCTTCCTGACAGYTCCCTTCTGTTCTGTAGGAGTCTCCAGTAGGCAATAATGTGGTTATGAAGGGATGCCTTGGGTCAACAAAGCCTGCAACCAGGAACCAGTATCAGCCTTTTAAAAATATTACATACATCCCCCTTTTCCCAGACTACAACCAAAGAACTATTATTGTGCACAATCCACCCAGGAGACTGGGCCATGCAGAATTACTATGATAAAAGCAGAGATGTAGTGACGTAGAGCAAATGAGATACCTGAAAACACTGGATTCTGACAGCCCAGTTCTAAGCTTGCTGTCTGCACCCTGAAGGGCCCCACCCCAGCTTTTTTTTWTATATATATACATATACAATGATTTCTGGAAACAATCATTAGAGTATTTGAAAACCCTGTACATGTTCTGTGAMCAAGTTGCTTCTCCTGTTAACTCAGTGCGTGTGCTTCCTGTTGCTGTTCTCAAGCAGTTGGCTCCACCTCAAAAGCAGGTATCACTGTATGTCAGCCTTACTGAACGCAARAGGTTTTACTAACACATACTACAGTAGCGAAATCCTCACCAGAGTRACTACCAGATGCAACTGTAGCCCTAGAAACTGCAGATGATGTATTAGGAGATACCCTTGTCTTGAGTTGTAAGAAATACCCCAAGTTCTCAAAATTAGTAGGAACAGTGAAAYCCACATTATGTTTTGCTGCTTACTTCTAGCATGTGTATGGTTCCTAAAACCTGACACCTATTTCAGCACATCCTTGTCTATCAGGATTCAATTAGTTGAAAATGGATTACATCATCACACATTGAGTCTCTTCAGAAAGGAGCACTAAACTAATGCATGCCTACTCCCAGATTAAAAACAAACAAAACAAACAAACATCAGTTACGCTTGAATTATACCAGAATTCTCAGTTTTGCTTCGTATTTTGCTCAGAGTTCAATGTTTCTACTCTGCTACAGTTTGTGTATTTTTATTTAAAATAAACTCTGCTAATTTATTTTAATSAAAGAAGAAAAAGCATAGAAGGTCTTTCATTACCTACAATAGGGAGCAAGTTTGTTTGAGGTGATGCAACTACCTTAGTTCAAGCCACACTGCAGTAGGTACTTACTTTCAAAACACTTTCCATCTCTCAGTCCACTCTTAGCTAGAGGAAAAATAAGCAATCATTACAGTCAAAAATACTACAGAACTAGGGCATGAAAGCAGCCTTGCAGGGTTATGCAGTGAGCTCGAGCTTATAAACCTACAAACTGAGGTGGGCCAAAATGGTAAACTGTAGCTTTCTTAARCTAATTTAAAAACATTAATATCATGGTGAAGACAGATCCCTGCTATATTTTTAAGGACCAAACCAGGATTTTGTGAGACTCTCTCTCTCACAGAATGGTCACGTTGACAGAAAAAGTCTCAGYTCCTCAAGCTCTCTTAGCTGCTACACCACCATTCTTTAAAAAAAGAAAGGAAAAAAAGGTACTATTTTACATACTTGCTTTTACAGAAAATAAAGCTAGGAAGACAAGAACATAAGAAGTGCCCTACTGRGTCAGGTCCAGGGTTTCTCCAAACRCCRGCTTATATTCTGTCCCAAAAGCAGCAATAGGAAGTGCTACTTAAAGAAACCGCATGACCCTGGTCACTCTCTGCAGTCCACATACCCCTGCAGTAACCAGGGCTGTTACATTAGGTATGTTAGAGGGCATACCCCTGCCTAATCCTTTTAGTATGTTATTTACAAACCTAGTGTCTATTAATTTGTCTAATCAGTTTTTGAACCTTTTGATATGGTCTGCTTCTACAGCCTCCTGCAGCAGAAAATTCCAGAAATTCACTATCTGCTTTATAAAAAGTACTTTATCCATTTTTAACTTATCTATTAGTTTCACCAAGTGCTCTCATTCTAATACTACTAAAGTTACTATCAGTTTTCCATTAGTTATATTCACCACCTGAGTCATAACCCCACCTCTCCCCAAGATCAGAACATATTCCCTTTGACATATGGCCCTCACAGATCTCTGATACTTTTCACATTGCTTTGACCCTCCTTGCATCACTCAGTTAAAAATACGCATCAAAATAACTCTAACAGTTTGCTTCAAACATAAAGCCCAAATGCCAAAGCAGGGCTCCCACAACACTTGTAAAGATTAAGGATTTCCCCAGGCCTTCGGCCAGACACTGGTACAGGAACAGAGAAGCAACAAACTAGGCAATGCTGAAATGAGGCAGAAGGGGAGGGCATATCTCCCTCTTCCCACGCGCCTCACAAACAGCAAGTTTTCCCGCATGATCACCTAATGGAGTGCGGGTATCAGGTAACTACAGCTCCGTTTCCCTTCTGCCGTCCCACGGGTTGCTTGGTTAGGCCCAATGATACAATGTTTTGGGAAATAAAGTCTAAACGGTGGCAGGAGCGCACACCTAGCAGAACCATTTCAGCTGGCACATGAGGGCAGCAGAACTATCCAAAAATAAATAAACTAAAAAAAAAAAAAAAAAAGCGTCCAAGGTAATCTGTCACCTCCACAAGCAAGGAAGCACAACACCTCTCCTTGAGTAAAGGGAAGCAGCTCTCAGCACTTCCTCCCCCAAATAAAAGTCGGCTAAGAGACCCCCAGCCACTGGGGGGGGAGRAAGCAGCCAGCACCATGCTTCGGTCCTCCCCACCCCAAACCTCTTCTCGCAGCCGCACCTCTGCCTGGCAATTTCCACCTAGGCGCAGTAGGAAAGCCAGGCATCTACACCCCAAATAACAACAGCCATGAATCATAAACCACTAGTGAATTAATAACGAATCAGAGCTAATCGTTACTGAAAAAAAAAAAAAAAAGAAATAAAAAAGCATCGCAGATAGCAGTCGCCTTCCTCTGGGGACGCACAAGCTGGAGACGCCCCGAGGCCGCTGCCCCGGCGCCCCTCAGACCTCGCGGCGGCTCCCTACGGCCCTCCCCCCCCGCCCCCTTCCCAACGGTCGCTCCCAACCGCCGGCAAAGGGGCGGCGGTGGGAGACGCGAGCCGCACGGCGGCAGGAGCGCTTAGGGGGAGGCGAAGGAGTACTCACCGCGGCCCGAAGGAGCGCCGCCAAGCCGGCCAGCGGGAGCAGGAGCCGCAGCATGACGGGCGGCAGCGGGGCGGGAGGAAGCAGCGGCGGACAAGGCGCTCCTCGGCCCGCCGTCCCACGACACGGCCGCGTCAGCTGACTGCCCCGCCGGCGCTGCTCCGCCCCGTGCCGCCGCCCGACGGCCTCCGCGCGACGCGGCGTGGGGCCTGCTCGACCCCCGCAGCCCCTCTCGGGCGTCCAGGGCGGAGCACGGGGGGAAGCGAGGCAGCAGGCAGCTGGTAACGGCGGTGCGGAGCGTGCTGGAGCTGGAAGGGGGACCAGCACGAATAGGGGAGCAGAAGCATTAGCGGGCAGGTTTCCTCCTGCCCAGCTTTTGGAAAAAGTGCATAAAACCCTGAACGAGTGTGGAGAGGGAAAAAAAAAAAAAAAAAAAAAAAAAAAAAAAGGGAAGTGTAAAGCAGCCACTAAAACGAGCCTCTCCACCACCACCCCCAAAAAAAAAAGAAAAAAAAAAATGAAAAGCTATGCCTACAACACCCGGTATTCCCAGGCGGTCTCYCATCCAAGTACTAACCGGGCCCGACCCTGCTTAGCTTCCGAGATCGGACGAGATCGGGCGCTTTCAGGGTGGTTTGGCCGTAGGCAGTGGTGAAGCTCTTTTTTCCCCTTTTAAGGGCTACACGGCCACACTGCCAGGCCAAAATTTTCCACTTCCTGTCTGCTTTCTCACCCTTTCCTGAATAGGGAGAACATCTCCCTRTACCACTACTTCTGCCTGCATCATCTCTACAGGCTCCCCACAATCTTACAAATCCCACTTTACCACCCTTGTGCAACACACACCCTCAGTACTCACTAACTTCAGCACGGCACAACCCTCCACACTCCCCACCATCGCGCAGCACCCTCCCGGCCTGCCTCATCCTGTTTGCACCTCCCAACACCAAAATGCTCCAGCATCAGGCTCCCCCAGAGCAAGAGAAGGAAGGTGTCCTGCTGCCTTCTCACACCTCCACCTTCCCTACGCCAGTGAGGTGGAAGTGGAGTCCCTCAGCTCTCAGCCTAGCACAGGAGGTGCTGATAAGCACACACCCTCACAGGTGGGACTGTAATGTCACTAACAGCTTTCACAAGTGAGGTTGCCTCTGAAGGTGGCCAGGGGCCAGACACCTTGCCCTGCTCCCGCTGGGATCCTGTCTTTCCCCRTCTCTGACATCCTCGCTGCCAGGCCCAGAGGGCAGCCTGTTTGTGCGGCCACCCGCTCTCCGGCTGAGCCTGTGTCACRCTAGCAGAGTGTGCTGCTGGCAGGGACGCAAGCAGCTGGAGGCCAGCCCAGACGCGGCCAATTTCCACTGCGGCTTCGTGGGGAAGGCAAAAAAAAAATCCAGAACAAGCGACAGAGGCAGGAAAAATAAACAGAAAGGGAGAAAACGTCTCCTGGTCCCGTATTCCCAGGCGGTCTCACACGGGAGGACGCACCAGGCCGAACCCCACTCAGCTAAGGGCACGAGGCGGCCCGGGCGCTTTCAGGCAGGGGCGGCCATGGCGCCCCACCCCTCCCCGCCCGGCCCCGCCCCGGGCCCGGACCTGGCCCCGC